>NW_027590335.1:276162-447311 GCF_964213995.1 Mustelus asterias | reverse complement strand
ATTTTACTGTTGAGGCCCTGGATGTCAATGGAGTTAATCATTGTGTCTCCTGTATTCAGCCCTGTGAGCATATCATTGATAATACCCCGTTTGCTTCGGTATGTGTTGGTGTTTATGTTTCCCCTGTAGTGTGTGGCCCCCATTGCGTCAATGGCCCGTTTTATGGTCTCTCTCTCTAACATCTGATACAAGTTCTGTACCCGTTCTGAGCAATGCCTGGGTACCTGGATTCCTGAAATGTCGATCAGGACAGGTACCACCTCATGTTTTACATTGTCGTACACAATTTCCCCCTCGTTCCACAATACCAGTCCTCCCTCCGGTCCCCTGCTTTGCAAGGGACAGGGTAAGATTTCGGGCCTTGTGGTCGTGGGGGCCCGCGTTGGAAGCGGTGCAAAACATACATACAATGAGACTGCGGGAGCCTCAACAAGTCCGTAATAGCCGCAAATGTCCATGTTTGAATTCAAAGTGTCCTGTGGTCGGGCCTCTTGTGGGTTGTCGGGGAGGGCGCAGAGAGTCCCAAAAACGCACTGGTCTCTGTTCTGGAGGTCCCGCTGTTGAATGCATGTTCGGAGTCCTTCTAAAGTGCAAGTGAAGCAGATCTCGTTGATACCCGGGTAAACTTGTAGCCATGCGTTAAGATAAGTTCTACTGTTCATAGGGTCCGGTCCAGCTGGCACACAGAGTGCCTCGGATGTGTTGAAGGCTACCCCGTGGAATCGCGGGTAGATGGGGTGTTCTTCGGGTGCCACACTCGTCAGGAAGGTCGCTGCGAGGATTATCCTCCAAGTGGTCCACATGGTTCTGGAGAGGGGTTGGGGGAGGATATATAAAACCTGGTGGCCGCCAGTCGTTAGGTTCATATTAGGTGATGAACTTGTCTTACTTATCTTATTCTTATTTCTATCTACATATATACATTCATGCCTCGGTTGGCATATAGTTCCTTTAGTGTTGGAAAATAAAGGTTGTTATTTCGATTTCCGCTGTAAGGACAAAGATGGTTAAGGGCCAATACGTGGAGTGGACGGAGCATCCTCTGTCCTTTCAGTCAGTCTGCTCTGTCCTCTTTCCCCGTGGTGATAGGATTTTAATTGCGACCAATGTTTCCATCGGCCTTTTCCTTTCACATCGACACACGCACATGTATCGCTGGTAAGGATAACCTCGTGGGGTCCCATCCATTTCGGTGCAAACCCGGGTCGGTCTGGGGCAATCCGAATCAAAACCCTATCCCCTACTCGAGGGAGGGTGGGGGTATGACTGACATTTTCCTTTTTAGCCTGGTCTCTAATGGCTTGCTGGTCCCTGGCTGTGTGGTGCAGGTCTCGGAGTTGTGAATCTAAGTGTTGCACATATCGTTTGAGCTTGTCCCGGAGGGGTGTCATTTCTTCCCCTCCCACGGCGATGTTTTCGGGGAGTCGCATTGCTCTCCCGGTCATTAGTTCGAACGGGGTGAGCCCTATGGTTCGACCTGGGGTGGCCCGTAGGCGCATCAGGATACAGGGAAGGACATCTACCCACCCCTGACCCGTTTCTGTGATAGTTTTTGCTATCGTGTTCTTGAGGGTGCGATTCATTCTCTCTACCATTCCAGCACTCTGGGGGTGGTATGGTATATGGAACCGCTGTCGGATCCCTAAGGTTTTACATGCGTGTTTCATTACCTTGCCTGTGAAGTGTGTCCCCCCGCTGCGGTAATGAATCCGCGCCTATTCCATGCTATCATATAGTCGTGAACCACCCCGAACGCATATTGACTGTCCGTGTATATGTTTACCCTTTTGTCCCTTCCTGCGCTAAGGGCCTTTGTTAATGCTATAAGCTCGGCCACTTGAGCAGAGGTCTCCCCCCTTTTACCAATCGCTGGATAGGTTCTGCTATGGATGCAAACTGATCGATGAAATTCCGACAGTAATTAAAGAGTCCCATTACCCTACGCACCCCCCTAACTGTGTTCGGACGGGTCATGTTGGCAATTGCTGTTTTTCGGTCCGTGGGAAGGGTTTTCTTTCTCTGACTTATGTAATGCCCCAGATATCGGACCTCTGGTTTTGCGAGTTGTGCTTTGGTTGGGTTAACCTTAAATCCTGCTGTTTGTAAGCCCCGCAGGATTACTGACAGGGCTCCCAAATGCCCCGTCGGGTTAGTGGAGGCGATCAAGATGTCATCCACATATTGGAGAAAAGCGCTCTCATAGGGGGATAAGTTACAATTTTCGAGGGCTTTGCTCATAACCCGGTGGAATATGTCGGGGCTATTGTGGAATCCCTGGGGGAGACGGGTCCAGGTGTACTGTCTACCTCCACAGGTGAAGGCAAACTTCTCCTGGGAGTCTGGGTGGAGTGGAATTGACCAGAATCCGTTTGCTATGTCTAGCACGGAGAAGATACAATATTCAGGTCGCAGTCCGTTAAATATAGTGGCCGGGCTCGCAACGATAGGGTGTTCCTTTGGGGTGACCTTATTCAGGGCGGTATAGTCGATGGTTAGTCGGTAGTTCCCGTCTGGCTTACGGACGGGCCACATCGGGGAATTTGTGTGGGACACGGTGGGTCTCAGGATGCCCCGTTTAACCAAAGCCTGGACGATTGTTTCGGTTGCCTGTAACGCCTCGGGTTTTATGGGATATTGTTTATGAGGGGCATGGGCTGGTCCTTGTATTTGTAAAGGAAGGATTGTGACGAGACCGCAGTCTTGCTTGCCTGTAGCCCAGACCCGGGGTAGTGCTTGACATAAGAGTCCCACTAGTCCCTCCTTCTTCCAGTCTCGGGCCGTCGGAGCCGGAGCCCCCATGCCTATGGCTGCTACGTTCTTATTAGGGACCCAGTATCCTTGGATCCCGCTCTTGTGTTCTTTCCTTGCCGTCCACAGCAGGCGCTTATTGAAAGCGTCCACCACTGCTCCTAACTCTCCCAGGAGGTCTATTCCCAAAATTGTCCCTTCTTCATTTGGGCCCACCCAGAAGTGTACGGGGAGTATGATCCCCTCTACCTCAAGTAACACTGCTTCGCTCTGATATGCTATAGTCCTATCCCCCCCTATTCCTACTACTACTATGGAACGGTGGGTGGTGGGTAGTGCCATGTTGGTGAGGGATATCGAAGCCCCCGTATCTATTAATATTTTGCATCGCCGGCCCCCTAACGATGCATTCACCCAGATACGGGGGTCCGTTCCCGGGGCGGGGGCCGATGCCACTCATGCAAATTTTTGTGCCGCCAAGGTTTGTATAATGTCCAGCAGCTGCTGGTGGCTGAGGTGCGCTGGGTCCGAAACCACCTCATTCTCCCTTATATCTGGGGCGCTTGCCGGGGTTTTCTCCAGTCTCTTCGGGGGCGCTCTCTCTCTCCTTGGGATCCTTCTGTCTTTGCAGGTAGATTCGGTGTGTCCGATTCTGCCGCACTTATTACCTGTATTAGGAGGGTGCGGGATTATAGCTCGGCATTCCCTTTTGAAATGGCCTAATTCCCCGCACCTGTAGCAATTTCCTCCTTCAGTTCCTACCGCTGATATCCCTACTCTGGCGCCCTGTGTTTTCCTTTGCTGGTTGTCTACAGTGACAGCCCAGTTTTCTAATTCATTGAAGGTGTTAAAGTTTACCAATCCTGTCTTTAGGATAGCTTGGTGTGCTGGGCTCAGCCCATCCCTATATAACCGGAGGAATGCCGGGTTCTGTCTATCTGCATCTGGCATTCCTCCGTGGGCTACAAAGGCATCGAATTTTCGTCGCCCGTATTCCTGAGCCCCTTCCTCCTTTTTCTGCGTTACTCCTACTATTACACTCCAACTCACGGGGACCTCCCCCATGGTCAGGATGATATCGTTTTTAAAGCCTGTCAGAGCCTGTTCCTGCTCCCGGCGGCTCCCGTCTAGGTCTGCACACCAAGTCCCATTCTGGTGTTCTGCCCGGAGCCGAGCCCAGTGATTCTCGGGCATCTTGGCTCTTACTAACCCTGCTATATCTCGGTTGTGTAAGTTGTGGCACAGTTGCATCCCTTTCATCTTTTGCCAAAAAATTACGTTACTGTGCCTGGGCTGCAGGGTTGGGAGCTTTTCTAGTAATTTCATAGTGTCCCCTGGCGAGAGTGACACATAAGTCATTTTAATTTGGGCCTGCCTTCCTCGCCCGTCTCTCCCTTGTCCCCCTGGGATACATTCGATCTTAAGAGGTGCTGCTTTGGCGTTTGGGGGATCGGTGGTTACCGGGGGACTCCCCCCTGTTTTAATCATGCTTTTAATTAGGTTCTTGTTTTTATCTGCTAGATAGCGGGTGAGGGACCCTTCCGGCCCCCATTCAAAAATGGTCTCAATGCTATCCATGTCGAATCTCTTATCTAAGATCAGTGGTGTACTAATCCTGGTTTGGTGCTTCCCACAGATACTTGTGTAGGTATCCCTGGGGTTCCTGGTTTGGTGTTTCCACTGTCAGTACCTTTAAACCTTCAGCAGTAACACGCAGAGCCCGTCCTGCATGTAACGGGGAGATCACCGCTCACAGAGACAGGGGGGGGGGCTCTGACCACGACTACAGGGGCCGGGGGCCACTCTTTCCTGACCAAATCCTACCGCTAAATCAATCCACAGAGGCTCGCCGTTTCCCTATCTCCCCGGGAATCACCCTGACCTGGGTGCGGACAAGCGTGGGATTGACCGCAGGTAGGAGTTCCCCCGGCGTGTAGCCGTTCTTTCGCGCTACCAGAGGTCTCCTGCTTGTAGTGCCCGAAGCACTCACAGAGGCTCCAGACTTAGTAGCGCCCGGACATGTAGCAGACTCCTCGCGGATCTGTTTCCAGTGGCCCAGACTTTCGCGCCTGCAGAGGTCCTACCCGACTTGCAGCGCCCGGACTTAAACCGAACTTCGTGAGTCCGCGTTCATTGGCCCTAACCCTGGACGTCCTCCCGGCCTCCCGGCCACTTAACCCTTGTCTTCCTTAGGTACCTTTTGGGTCAGCTAATGTCTGGTCGGGTCCGCTGTCAGGGATACGCGGAATGCAACAGTACACAATCAATTACAATTCGCGACCCCGCTCACCCGCCCAAAGAAGAACCTACCCCGCTGTGCAGCTCTCGATCGGGCTCTGTTCACAAGTTCAGATCGCGGCAGCCGTGGAACACCGCTGGCACTGGGAATTCCCGCGGACTTTAAATGAGTAAAGATACTCACCCAGTGTTTGAGAGGCGATGTTCCAGCGGCGGTCACGATCCCGGACGAGCCCCCAATTGTTAGCGCGAGTGAACAGATACCACACCACTCGCACCCAGAGCCAAGATTGATAGCAGCACAGTTTATTATAGTGTTTTACGTCGACGGAGGTACAATCAGGACACAGACAAGACAGTCCCGAAAAGTACTCTGCTTGCCTGCCAAAACGGAGTACAGTTATAGTAACGATCTGTTTTGATATGTAAATGGTTTGTGAGTGGTTTCCTGATATAATCATCCTGTTTCAATAGGTTTGTGGGTGTGGAGTTTGATGTGTAAATGGTTTTCTTTTATAGTTATCCCGTTAATGGGTTTTCTGGTCTAGAGTTTTAATATGTAAAGTTTGGTTTAAGAGTGTGATAATTGCTTTATGTCTCTGAATTCCTTTGGACAATGGGTGTTTGATGGGATGTCAGGAAGTTTTCCAGGTCTCATGGTATTTTCTGAATAGCATATTGATGCGAGTTCCTGAGTCTTTGTCAACCTGGTTTCTGTGTTTAAAAGATGTCTGCTTGCCTTACTCACACCTTTCTGGCTGAATGCTGTCCTGTTTTGCTTCATTTATCGAGTTATAGTTTAAGAAATATTCTAATCCTAATACCCACAAAATTTATGCCCGCCTACAGTGTGATACAGTGTAACAGGAAGGTGTCAGTGTGATACAGTGTAACAGGAAGGTGTCAGTGTGTTACAGTGTAACAGGAAGGTGTCAGTGTGATACAGTGTAACAGGAAGGTGTCAGTGTTTTTCAGTGTAACAGGAAGGTGTCAGTGTGATACAGTGTAACAGGAAGGTGTCAGTGTGATACAGTGTAACAGGAAGGTGTCAGTGTGATACAGTGTAACAGGAAGGTGTCAGTGTGATACAGTGTAACAGGAAGGTGTCAGTGTGTTACAGTGTAACAGGAAGGTGTCAGTGTGATACAGTGTAACAGGAAGGTGTCAGCGTTTTTCAGTGTAACAGGAAGGTGTCAGTGTGTTACAGTGTAACAGGATGGTGTCAGTGTGTTGCAGTGTAACAGGAATGTGTCAGTGTGATACAGTGTAACAGGAAGGTGTCAGTGTGTTACAGTGTAACAGGAAGGTGTCAGTGTGTTACAGTGTAACAGGAAGGTGTCAGTGTGTTACAGTGTAACAGGAAGGTGTCAGTGTGATACAGTGTAACAGGAAGGTGTCAGTGTGTTACAGTGTAACAGGAAGGTGTCAGTGTGTTACAGTGTAACAGGAAGGTGTCAGTGTGTTACAGTGTAACAGGAAGGTGTCAGTGTGTTACAGTGTAACAGGAAGGTGTCAGTGTGTTACAGTGTAACAGGAAGGTGTCAGTGTGATACAGTGTAACAGGAAGGTGTCAGTGTGTTACAGTGTAACAGGAAGGTGTCAGTGTGTTACAGTGTAACAGGAAGGTGTCAGTGTGATACAGTGTAACAGGAAGGTGTCAGTGTGTTACAGTGTAACAGGAAGGTGTCAGTGTGATACAGTGTAACAGGAAGGTGTCAGTGTGATACAGTGTAACAGGAAGGTGTCAGTGTTTTTCAGTGTAATAGGAAGGTGTCAGTGTGTTACAGTGTAACAGGAAGGTGTCAGTGTGTTACAGTGTAACAGGAAGGTGTCAGTGTTTTTCAGTGTAACAGGAAGGTGTCAGTGTGATACAGTGTAACAGGAAGGTGTCAGTGTGTTACAGTGTAACAGGAAGGTGTCAGTGTGTTACAGTGTAACAGGAAGGTGTCAGTGTGTTACAGTGTAACAGGAAGGTGTCAGTGTGATACAGTGTAACAGGAAGGTGTCAGTGTGTTACAGTGTAACAGGAAGGTGTCAGTGTGTTACAGTGTAACAGGAAGGTGTCAGTGTGATACAGTGTAACAGGAAGGTGTCAGTGTTTTTCAGTGTAACAGGAAGGTGTCAGTGTGATACAGTGTAACAGGATGGTGTCAGTGTGTTACAGTGTAACAGGAAGGTGTCAGTGTTTTTCAGTGTAACAGGAAGGTGTCAGTGTGATACAGTGTAACAGGAAGGTGTCAGTGTGTTACAGTGTAACAGGAAGGTGTCAGTGTGTTACAGTGTAACAGGAAGGTGTCAGTGTGTTACAGTGTAACAGGAAGGTGTCAGTGTGTTACAGTGTAACAGGAAGGTGTCGGTGTGATACAGTGTAACAGGAAGGTGTCAGTGTTTTTCAGTGTAACAGGAAGGTGGCAGTGTGTTACAGTGTAACAGGAAGGTGTCAGTGTGTTACAGTGTAACAGGAAGGTGTCAGTGTGTTACAGTGTAACAGGAAGGTGTCAGTGTGTTACAGTGTAACAGGAAGGTGTCAGTGTGTTACAGTGTAACAGGAAGGTGTCAGTGTGATACAGTGGAACAGGAAGGTGTCAGTGTGTTACAGTGTAACAGGATGGTGTCAGTGTGTTGCAGTGTAACAGGAATGTGTCAGTGTGATACAGTGTAACAGGAAGGTGTCAGTGTGATACAGTGTAACAGGAAGGTGTCAGTGTGTTACAGTGTAACAGGAAGGTGTCAGTGTGTTACAGTGTAACAGGAAGGTGTCAGTGTGATACAGTATTACAGGAAGGTGTCAGTGTGATACAGTGTAACAGGAAGGTGTCAGTGTGATACAGTGTAACAGGAAGGTGTCAGTGTGTTACAGTGTAACAGGAAGGTGTCAGTGTGATACAGTATTACAGGATGGTGTCAGTGTGATACAGTGTAACAGGAAGGTGTCAGTGTGATACAGTGTAACAGGAAGGTGTCAGTGTGATACAGTGTAACAGGAAGGTGTCAGTGTTTTTCAGTGTAATAGGAAGGTGTCAGTGTGTTACAGTGTAACAGGAAGGTGTCAGTGTGTTACAGTGTAACAGGAAGGTGTCAGTGTTTTTCAGTGTAACAGGAAGGTGTCAGTGTGATACAGTGTAACAGGAAGGTGTCAGTGTGTTACAGTGTAACAGGAAGGTGTCAGTGTGTTACAGTGTAACAGGAAGGTGTCAGTGTGTTACAGTGTAACAGGAAGGTGTCAGTGTGATACAGTGTAACAGGAAGGTGTCAGTGTGTTACAGTGTAACAGGAAGGTGTCAGTGTGTTACAGTGTAACAGGAAGGTGTCAGTGTGTTACAGTGTAACAGGAAGGTGTCAGTGTGATACAGTGTAACAGGAAGGTGTCAGTGTGTTACAGTGTAACAGGAAGGTGTCAGTGTGATACAGTGTAACAGGAAGGTGTCAGTGTGTTACAGTGTAACAAAAAGGTGTCAGTGTGTTACAGTGTAACAGGAAGGTGTCAGTGTGTTACAGTGTAACAGGAAGGTGTCAGTGTGTTACAGTGTAACAGGAAGGTGTCAGTGTGATACAGTGTAACAGGAAGGTGTCAGTGTGTTACAGTGTAACAGGAAGGTGTCAGTGTGTTACAGTGTAACAGGAAGGTGTCACTGTGTTACAGTGTAACAGGAAGGTGTCAGTGTGTTACAGTGTAACAGGAAGGTGTCAGTGTGATACAGTGTAACAGGAAGGTGTCAGTGTGTTACAGTGTAACAAAAAGGTGTCAGTGTGTTACAGTGTAACAGGAAGGTGTCAGTGTGTTACAGTGTAACAGGAAGGTGTCAGTGTGATACAGTGTAACAGGAAGGTGTCAGTGTGATACAGTGTAACAGGAAGGTGTCAGTGTGATACAGTGTAACAGGAAGGTGTCAGTGTGTTACAGTGTAACAGGAAGGTGTCAGTGTGATACAGTGTAACAGGAAGGTGTCAGTGTGTTACAGTGTAACAGGAAGGTGTCAGTGTGTTACAGTGTAACAGGAAGGTGTCAGTGTGTTACAGTGTAACAGGAAGGTGTCAGTGTGTTACAGTGTAACAGGAAGGTGTCAGTGTGTTACAGTGTAACAGGAAGGTGTCAGTGTGTTACAGTGTAACAGGAAGGTGTCAGCGTGATACAGTGTAACAGGAAGGTGTCAGTGTGATACAGTGTAACAGGAAGGTGTCAGTGTGATACAGTGTAACAGGAAGGTGTCAGTGTGATACAGTGTAACAGGAAGGTGTCAGTGTGATACAGTGTAACTGGAAGGTGTCAGTGTGTTTCAGTGTAACAGGAAGGTGTCAGTGTGTTACAGTGTAACTGGAAGGTGTCAGTGTGATACAGTGTAACAGGAAGGTGTCAGTGTGATACAGTGTAACAGGAAGGTGTCAGTGTGATACAGTGTAACTGGAAGGTGTCAGTGTGTTTCAGTGTAACAGGAAGGTGTCAGTGTTTTTCAGTGTAACAGGAAGGTGTCAGTGTGTTACAGTGTAACAGGAAGGTGTCAGTGTGTTACAGTGTAACAGGAAGGTGTCAGTGTGATACAGTGTAACAGGAAGGTGTCAGTGTGATACAGTGTAACAGGAAGGTGTCAGTGTGATACAGTGTAACAGGAAGGTGTCAGTGTGTTACAGTGTAACAGGAAGGTGTCAGTGTGTTTCAGTGTAACAGGAAGGTGTCAGTGTGTTACAGTGTAACAGGAAGGTGTCAGTGTGTTACAGTGTAACAGGAAGGTGTCAGTGTGTTACAGTGTAACAGGAAGGTGTCAGTGTGATACAGTGTAACAGGAAGGTGTCAGTTTGTTGCAGTGTAACAGGAAGGTGTCAGTGTTATACAGTGTAACAGGAAGGTGTCAGTGTGATACAGTGTAACAGGAAGGTCTCACTGTGTTACAGTGTAACAGGAAGGTGTCAGTGTGATACAGTGTAACAGGAAGGTGTCAGTGTGTTACAGTGTAACAGGAAGGTGTCAGTGTGTTACAGTAAACAGGAAGGTGTCAGTGTGTTACAGTGTAACAGGAAGGTGTCAGTGTGTTACAGTGTAACAGGAAGGTGTCAGTGTGATACAGTGTAACAGGAAGGTGTCAGTGTGTTACAGTGTAACAGGAAGGTGTCAGTGTGTTACAGTGTAACAGGAAGGTGTCAGTGTGTTACAGTGTAACAGGAAGGTGTCAGTGTGATACAGTGTAACAGGAAGGTGTCAGTGTGTTACAGTGTAACAGGAAGGTGTCAGTGTGTTACAGTGTAACAGGAAGGTGTCAGTGTGTTACAGTGTAACAGGAAGGTGTCAGTGTGTTACAGTGTAACAGGAAGGTGTCAGTGTGTTACAGTGTAACAGGAAGGTGTCAGTGTGTTACAGTGTAACAGGAAGGTGTCAGTGTGTTACAGTGTAACAGGATGGTGTCAGTGTGTTACAGTGTAACAGGAAGGTGTCAGTGTGATACAGTGTAACAGGAAGGTGTCAGTGTGATACAGTGTAACAGGATGGTGTCAGTGTGTTACAGTGTAACAGGAAGGTGTCAGTGTGTTACAGTGTAACAGGAAGGTGTCAGTGTGATACAGTGTAACAGGAAGGTGTCAGTGTGTTACAGTGTAACAGGAAGGTGTCAGTGTGATACAGTGTAACAGGAAGGTGTCAGTGTGTTACAGTGTAACAGGAAGGTGTCAGTGTGTTACAGTGTAACAGGAAGGTGTCAGTGTGTTACAGTGTAACAGGAAGGTGTCAGTGTGTTACAGTGTAACAGGAAGGTGTCAGTGTGATACAGTGTAACAGGAAGGTGTCAGTGTGTTACAGTGTAACAAAAAGGTGTCAGTGTGTTACAGTGTAACAGGAAGGTGTCAGTGTGTTACAGTGTAACAGGAAGGTGTCAGTGTGTTACAGTGTAACAGGAAGGTGTCAGTGTGATACAGTGTAACAGGGAGGTGTCAGTGTGTTACAGTGTAACAGGAAGGTGTCAGTGTGATACAGTGTAACAGGAAGGTGTCAGTGTGATACAGTGTAACAGGAAGGTGTCAGTGTGATACAGTGTAACAGGAAGGTGTCAGTGTGATACAGTGTAACAGGAAGGTGTCAGTGTGTTACAGTGTAACAGGAAGGTGTCAGTGTGATACAGTGTAACAGGAAGGTGTCAGCGTTTTTCAGTGTAACAGGAAGGTGTCAGTGTGTTACAGTGTAACAGGATGGTGTCAGTGTGTTGCAGTGTAACAGGAATGTGTCAGTGTGATACAGTGTAACAGGAAGGTGTCAGTGTGTTACAGTGTAACAGGAAGGTGTCAGTGTGTTACAGTGTAACAGGAAGGTGTCAGTGTGTTACAGTGTAACAGGAAGGTGTCAGTGTGATACAGTGTAACAGGAAGGTGTCAGTGTGTTACAGTGTAACAGGAAGGTGTCAGTGTGTTACAGTGTAACAGGAAGTTGTCAGTGTGTTACAGTGTAACAGGAAGGTGTCAGTGTGTTACAGTGTAACAGGAAGGTGTCAGTGTGTTACAGTGTAACAGGAAGGTGTCAGTGTGATACAGTGTAACAGGAAGGTGTCAGTGTGTTACAGTGTAACAGGAAGGTGTCAGTGTGATACAGTGTAACAGGAAGGTGTCAGTGTGTTACAGTGTAACAGGAAGGTGTCAGTGTGTTACAGTGTAACAGGAAGGTGTCAGTGTGTTACAGTGTAACAGGAAGGTGTCAGTGTGTTACAGTGTAACAGGAAGGTGTCAGTGTGATACAGTGTAACAGGAAGGTGTCAGTGTGTTACAGTGTAACAAAAAGGTGTCAGTGTGTTACAGTGTAACAGGAAGGTGTCAGTGTGTTACAGTGTAACAGGAAGGTGTCAGTGTGTTACAGTGTAACAGGAAGGTGTCAGTGTGATACAGTGTAACAGGAAGGTGTCAGTGTGTTACAGTGTAACAGGAAGGTGTCAGTGTGTTACAGTGTAACAGGATGGTGTCAGTGTGTTGCAGTGTAACAGGAATGTGTCAGTGTGATACAGTGTAACAGGAAGGTGTCAGTGTGTTACAGTGTAACAGGAAGGTGTCAGTGTGTTACAGTGTAACAGGAAGGTGTCAGTGTGTTACAGTGTAACAGGAAGGTGTCAGTGTGATACAGTGTAACAGGAAGGTGTCAGTGTGTTACAGTGTAACAGGAAGGTGTCAGTGTGTTACAGTGTAACAGGAAGGTGTCAGTGTGTTACAGTGTAACAGGAAGGTGTCAGTGTGTTACAGTGTAACAGGAAGGTGTCAGTGTGTTACAGTGTAACAGGAAGGTGTCAGTGTGATACAGTGTAACAGGAAGGTGTCAGTGTGTTACAGTGTAACAGGAAGGTGTCAGTGTGTTACAGTGTAACAGGAAGGTGTCAGTGTGATACAGTGTAACAGGAAGGTGTCAGTTTGTTACAGTGTAACAGGAAGGTGTCAGTGTGATACAGTGTAACAGGAAGGTGTCAGTGTGATACAGTGTAACAGGAAGGTGTCAGTGTTTTTCAGTGTAATAGGAAGGTGTCAGTGTGTTACAGTGTAACAGGAAGGTGTCAGTGTGTTACAGTGTAACAGTAAGGTGTCAGTGTTTTTCAGTGTAACAGGAAGGTGTCAGTGTGATACAGTGTAACAGGAAGGTGTCAGTGTGTTACAGTGTAACAGGAAGGTGTCAGTGTGTTACAGTGTAACAGGAAGGTGTCAGTGTGTTACAGTGTAACAGGAAGGTGTCAGTGTGATACAGTGTAACAGGAAGGTGTCAGTGTGTTACAGTGTAACAGGAAGGTGTCAGTGTGTTACAGTGTAACAGGAAGGTGTCAGTGTGATACAGTGTAACAGGAAGGTGTCAGTGTTTTGCAGTGTAACAGGAAGGTGTCAGTGTGATACAGTGTAACAGGATGGTGTCAGTGTGTTACAGTGTAACAGGAAGGTGTCAGTGTTTTTCAGTGTAACAGGAAGGTGTCAGTGTGATACAGTGTAACAGGAAGGTGTCAGTGTGTTACAGTGTAACAGGAAGGTGTCAGTGTGTTACAGTGTAACAGGAAGGTGTCAGTGTGTTACAGTGTAACAGGAAGGTGTCAGTGTGTTACAGTGTAACAGGAAGGTGTCAGTGTGATACAGTGTAACAGGAAGGTGTCAGTGTTTTTCAGTGTAACAGGAAGGTGTCAGTGTGTTACAGTGTAACAGGAAGGTGTCAGTGTGTTACAGTGTAACAGGAAGGTGTCAGTGTGATACAGTGGAACAGGAAGGTGTCAGTGTGTTACAGTGTAACAGAATGGTGTCAGTGTGTTGCAGTGTAACAGGAATGTGTCAGTGTGATACAGTGTAACAGGAAGGTGTCAGTGTGATACAGTGTAACAGGAAGGTGTCAGTGTGTTACAGTGTAACAGGAAGGTGTCAGTGTGTTACAGTGTAACAGGAAGGTGTCAGTGTGATACAGTATTACAGGAAGGTGTCAGTGTGATACAGTGTAACAGGAAGATGTCAGTGTGATACAGTGTAACAGGAAGGTGTCAGTGTGTTACAGTGTAACAGGAAGGTGTCAGTGTGATACAGTATTACAGGATGGTGTCAGTGTGATACAGTGTAACAGGAAGGTGTCAGTGTGATACATTGTAACAGGAAGGTGTCAGTGTGATACAGTGTAACAGGAAGGTGTCAGTGTTTTTCAGTGTAATAGGAAGGTGTCAGTGTGTTACAGTGTAACAGGAAGGTGTCAGTGTGTTACAGTGTAACAGGAAGGTGTCAGTGTTTTTCAGTGTAACAGGAAGGTGTCAGTGTGATACAGTGTAACAGGAAGGTGTCAGTGTGTTACAGTGTAACAGGAAGGTGTCAGTGTGTTACAGTGTAACAGGAAGGTGTCAGTGTGTTACAGTGTAACAGGAAGGTGTCAGTGTGATACAGTGTAACAGGAAGGTGTCAGTGTGTTACAGTGTAACAGGAAGGTGTCAGTGTGTTACAGTGTAACAGGAAGGTGTCAGTGTGTTACAGTGTAACAGGAAGGTGTCAGTGTGTTACAGTGTAACAGGAAGGTGTCAGTGTGTTACAGTGTAACAGGAAGGTGTCAGTGTGATACAGTGTAACAGGAAGGTGTCAGTGTGTTACAGTGTAACAAAAAGGTGTCAGTGTGTTACAGTGTAACAGGAAGGTGTCAGTGTGTTACAGTGTAACAGGAAGGTGTCAGCGTGTTACAGTGTAACAGGAAGGTGTCAGTGTGATACAGTGTAACAGGAAGGTGTCAGTGTGTTACAGTGTAACAGGAAGGTGTCAGTGTGTTACAGTGTAACAGGAAGGTGTCACTGTGTTACAGTGTAACAGGAAGGTGTCAGTGTGTTACAGTGTAACAGGAAGGTGTCAGTGTGATACAGTGTAACAGGAAGGTGTCAGTGTGTTACAGTGTAACAAAAAGGTGTCAGTGTGTTACAGTGTAACAGGAAGGTGTCAGTGTGTTACAGTGTAACAGGAAGGTGTCAGTGTGATACAGTGTAACAGGAAGGTGTCAGTGTGATACAGTGTAACAGGAAGGTGTCAGTGTGATACAGTGTAACAGGAAGGTGTCAGTGTGTTACAGTGTAACAGGAAGGTGTCAGTGTGATACAGTGTAACAGGAAGGTGTCAGTGTGATACAGTGTAACAGGAAGGTGTCAGTGTGATACAGTGTAACAGGAAGGTGTCAGTGTGTTACAGTGTAACAAAAAGGTGTCAGTGTGTTACAGTGTAACAGGAAGGTGTCAGTGTGTTACAGTGTAACAGGAAGGTGTCAGTGTGTTACAGTGTAACAGGAAGGTGTCAGCGTGATACAGTGTAACAGGAAGGTGTCAGTGTGATACAGTGTAACAGGAAGGTGTCAGTGTGATACAGTGTAACAGGAAGGTGTCAGTGTGATACAGTGTAACAGGAAGGTGTCAGTGTGATACAGTGTAACTGGAAGGTGTCAGTGTGTTTCAGTGTAACAGGAAGGTGTCAGTGTGTTACAGTGTAACTGGAAGGTGTCAGTGTGATACAGTGTAACAGGAAGGTGTCAGTGTGATACAGTGTAACAGGAAGGTGTCAGTGTGATACAGTGTAACTGGAAGGTGTCAGTGTGTTTCAGTGTAACAGGAAGGTGTCAGTGTTTTTCAGTGTAACAGGAAGGTGTCAGTGTGTTACAGTGTAACAGGAAGGTGTCAGTGTGTTACAGTGTAACAGGAAGGTGTCAGTGTGATACAGTGTAACAGGAAGGTGTCAGTGTGATACAGTGTAACAGGAAGGTGTCAGTGTGATACAGTGTAACAGGAAGGTGTCAGTGTGTTACAGTGTAACAGGAAGGTGTCAGTGTGTTTCAGTGTAACAGGAAGGTGTCAGTGTGTTACAGTGTAACAGGAAGGTGTCAGTGTGTTACAGTGTAACAGGAAGGTGTCAGTGTGTTACAGTGTAACAGGAAGGTGTCAGTGTGATACAGTGTAACAGGAAGGTGTCAGTTTGTTGCAGTATAACAGGAAGGTGTCAGTGTTATACAGTGTAACAGGAAGGTGTCAGTGTGATACAGTGTAACAGGAAGGTCTCACTGTGTTACAGTGTAACAGGAAGGTGTCAGTGTGATACAGTGTAACAGGAAGGTGTCAGTGTGTTACAGTGTAACAGGAAGGTGTCAGTGTGTTACAGTAAACAGGAAGGTGTCAGTGTGTTACAGTGTAACAGGAAGGTGTCAGTGTGTTACAGTGTAACAGGAAGGTGTCAGTGTGATACAGTGTAACAGGAAGGTGTCAGTGTGTTACAGTGTAACAGGAAGGTGTCAGTGTGTTACAGTGTAACAGGAAGGTGTCAGTGTGTTACAGTGTAACAGGAAGGTGTCAGTGTGATACAGTGTAACAGGAAGGTGTCAGTGTGTTACAGTGTAACAGGAAGGTGTCAGTGTGTTACAGTGTAACAGGAAGGTGTCAGTGTGTTACAGTGTAACAGGAAGGTGTCAGTGTGTTACAGTGTAACAGGAAGGTGTCAGTGTGTTACAGTGTAACAGGATGGTGTCAGTGTGTTACAGTGTAACAGGAAGGTGTCAGTGTGTTACAGTGTAACAGGATGGTGTCAGTGTGTTACAGTGTAACAGGAAGGTGTCAGTGTGATACAGTGTAACAGGAAGGTGTCAGTGTGATACAGTGTAACAGGATGGTGTCAGTGTGTTACAGTGTAACAGGAAGGTGTCAGTGTGTTACAGTGTAACAGGAAGGTGTCAGTGTGATACAGTGTAACAGGAAGGTGTCAGTGTGTTACAGTGTAACAGGAAGGTGTCAGTGTGATACAGTGTAACAGGAAGGTGTCAGTGTGTTACAGTGTAACAGGAAGGTGTCAGTGTGTTACAGTGTAACAGGAAGGTGTCAGTGTGTTACAGTGTAACAGGAAGGTGTCAGTGTGATACAGTGTAACTGGAAGGTGTCAGTGTGTTACAGTGTAACAAAAAGGTGTCAGTGTGTTACAGTGTAACAGGAAGGTATCAGTGTGTTACAGTGTAACAGGAAGGTGTCAGTGTGTTACAGTGTAACAGGAAGGTGTCAGTGTGATACAGTGTAACAGGAAGGTGTCAGTGTGTTACAGTGTAACAGGAAGGTGTCAGTGTGTTACAGTGTAACAGGAAGGTGTCACTGTGTTACAGTGTAACAGGAAGGTGTCAGTGTGTTACAGTGTAACAGGAAGGTGTCAGTGTGATACAGTGTAACAGGAAGGTGTCAGTGTGTTACAGTGTAACAAAAAGGTGTCAGTGTGTTACAGTGTAACAGGAAGGTGTCAGTGTGTTACAGTGTAACAGGAAGGTGTCAGTGTGATACAGTGTAACAGGAAGGTGTCAGTGTGATACAGTGTAACAGGAAGGTGTCAGTGTGATACAGTGTAACAGGAAGGTGTCAGTGTGTTACAGTGTAACAGGAAGGTGTCAGTGTGATACAGTGTAACAGGAAGGTGTCAGTGTGTTACAGTGTAACAGGAAGGTGTCAGTGTGATACAGTGTAACAGGAAGGTGTCAGTGTGATACAGTGTAACAGGAAGGTGTCAGTGTGATACAGTGTAACAGGAAGGTGTCAGTGTGTTACAGTGTAACAAAAAGGTGTCAGTGTGTTACAGTGTAACAGGAAGGTGTCAGTGTGTTACAGTGTAACAGGAAGGTGTCAGTGTGTTACAGTGTAACAGGAAGGTGTCAGCGTGATACAGTGTAACAGGAAGGTGTCAGTGTGATACAGTGTAACAGGAAGGTGTCAGTGTGATACAGTGTAACAGGAAGGTGTCAGTGTGATACAGTGTAACAGGAAGGTGTCAGTGTGATACAGTGTAACTGGAAGGTGTCAGTGTGTTTCAGTGTAACAGGAAGGTGTCAGTGTGTTACAGTGTAACTGGAAGGTGTCAGTGTGATACAGTGTAACAGGAAGGTGTCAGTGTGATACAGTGTAACAGGAAGGTGTCAGTGTGATACAGTGTAACTGGAAGGTGTCAGTGTGTTTCAGTGTAACAGGAAGGTGTCAGTGTTTTTCAGTGTAACAGGAAGGTGTCAGTGTGTTACAGTGTAACAGGAAGGTGTCAGTGTGTTACAGTGTAACAGGAAGGTGTCAGTGTGATACAGTGTAACAGGAAGGTGTCAGTGTGATACAGTGTAACAGGAAGGTGTCAGTGTGATACAGTGTAACAGGAAGGTGTCAGTGTGTTACAGTGTAACAGGAAGGTGTCAGTGTGTTTCAGTGTAACAGGAAGGTGTCAGTGTGTTACAGTGTAACAGGAAGGTGTCAGTGTGTTACAGTGTAACAGGAAGGTGTCAGTGTGTTACAGTGTAACAGGAAGGTGTCAGTGTGATACAGTGTAACAGGAAGGTGTCAGTTTGTTGCAGTGTAACAGGAAGGTGTCAGTGTTATACAGTGTAACAGGAAGGTGTCAGTGTGATACAGTGTAACAGGAAGGTCTCACTGTGTTACAGTGTAACAGGAAGGTGTCAGTGTGATACAGTGTAACAGGAAGGTGTCAGTGTGTTACAGTGTAACAGGAAGGTGTCAGTGTGTTACAGTAAACAGGAAGGTGTCAGTGTGTTACAGTGTAACAGGAAGGTGTCAGTGTGTTACAGTGTAACAGGAAGGTGTCAGTGTGATACAGTGTAACAGGAAGGTGTCAGTGTGTTACAGTGTAACAGGAAGGTGTCAGTGTGTTACAGTGTAACAGGAAGGTGTCAGTGTGTTACAGTGTAACAGGAAGGTGTCAGTGTGATACAGTGTAACAGGAAGGTGTCAGTGTGTTACAGTGTAACAGGAAGGTGTCAGTGTGTTACAGTGTAACAGGAAGGTGTCAGTGTGTTACAGTGTAACAGGAAGGTGTCAGTGTGTTACAGTGTAACAGGAAGGTGTCAGTGTGTTACAGTGTAACAGGAAGGTGTCAGTGTGTTACAGTGTAACAGGAAGGTGTCAGTGTGTTACAGTGTAACGGGAAGGTGTCAGTGTGTTACAGTGTAACAGGAAGGTGTCAGTGTGATACAGTGTAACAGGAAGGTGTCAGTGTGTTACAGTGTAACAGGAAGGTGTCAGTGTGTTACAGTGTAACAGGAAGGTTACAGTGTAACAGGAAGGTGTCAGTGTGATACAGTGTAACAGGAAGGTGTCAGTGTGATACAGTGTAACAGGAAGGTGTGAGTGTGTTACAGTGTAACAGGAAGGTGTCAGTGTGTTGCAGTGTAACAGGAAGGTGTCAGTGTGATACAGTGTAACAGGAAGGTGTCAGTGTTTTTCAGTGTAACAGGAAGGTGTCAGTGTGTTACAGTGTAACAGGAAGGTGTCAGTGTGTTACAGTGTAACAGGAAGGTGTCAGTGTGTTACAGTGTAACAGGAAGGTGTCAGTGTGTTACAGTGTAACAGGAAGGTGTCAGTGTGTTACAGTGTAACAGGAAGGTGTCAGTGTGTTACAGTGTAACAGGAAGGTGTCACTGTTTTTTATTCATTCCTGGGGCATGGGCATCGCTGGCTGGGCCAGCATTAATTGCCCATCGCTGGTTCCCCTGGAGGGTAGTTGATAGTCAACCACATGGCTGTGGCCCTGGAGTCACATGCAGGCCAGACCAGGTAAGGACGGCAGATTTCCTTCCCTAAAGGACTTCAGTGAACCAGGTGGGTTTTTCCGACAATTGACAATGGTTTCATGTCACCAGTAGATTCTTAATTCCAGATTTTAAAAATTGAATTCAAATTCTGCCGTCTGTTGTGGCGGGATTCGAATGCTGGTTCCCAGAACATTATCTGCGTCAGTGGAGCGGTGGAACCGCAGGGTAATATAGGAGGACTCCTGTTGAGGGGGGATTTATCATTCTGGGTTTTGTTTCTTATTGACTCTGTGTTGAATGAAAGAGATTGTAACAGGAAACATCAAACCATTCATGAGGTGGACTCATTGCTGCTGTCAAAATGTAGAATTCTGATTAAATATTCGGATCCTTTGAAAGGGGTGTGTCGGAGCAGTGGGAAAGCAATCATCTCGCAAGATTAATTGAATGTGAATAGTGCCGTGTGTGACAGGGAAATGAGGAAGATTGGGTTTGGGTGTGATTCTGGCTCTGGAACGATCACTGCTAATGATTGAATATCGCTGGGATGTGTCGAAGTTAAATGAAGAAAGCAAAGTGATCTGTCCCAGGGTGTGGGGACTCTGTCCTCACTCACACTGGTTCTCTGTCTCTGACTCTCTCTCTCTGTCACTCAATCCCCTCCTGCCTCTGTCCCCAGCTCTCTCATTAACGCAGAGCCTGACTCGTTATTCTCTGTTTTGCTCCCAGTATCAATGTCAATGGGGCTGCTGACAGAGTGAGTTTTGCTTGATCCTGCGTGTCCCGTTCTATTGTATTAACTAGAAAGCATTAGAAATCCACTTTCAGATTCAGACAGACAAGATGATTAGATTGAAGAAAGGCACAGTCTTTGGGCTTTGATCTGTATTGCTTCATGGAGTTCCAGGGCAGGTGTGATCTGAGTGATGGAGCTTCCCAGAATAAAGACTAAAGCTGATTAAACACAAATCAGTGAGATACACACAACCTGGAGGGAACTCTGTGCAGCCGTTAACTGTATTATGCTGGTGAATGACATTGCTCTGTTAGACTGATCTATTCTCAATCTTCGATAGGGAACACAGATCATTGTGCAGAGAGAGATCCCGTGGGTCCACTTTGCTTTAATGCACCCAGCGCTACCTGATCCTGGCCAGAGAATCACCTACAATCACCTTCCTGTTCCCACACTGCTTCCTTGGCCTCCTGTTTCTGATCTACACACTGCTCTTTACTGCAATCATCTGAAAACACAGTAAGAAGTCTCACGACTGTGTTTACCCCAGTCCAACACCGGCATCTCCACATCATCATCTGAAAACACAGCGTTAGTGTTTACATGTCCCCGACCATTCCCCAGTCAACAGCCCCGACACCTCCCTCAACTCCTGCACTGTCCACTAATGATCTGACTGCTTATTCACACCCAGTACCGGAGGCGCAGAAATTCCTCCAATTAAATATTGGGATTGTTTCCCATTCTTGCTCAAACCTCTGTCCTGTTACATTGATAACATTCTTTGACTTTATTTACTGTATAATACACAAGACACCAAGAACCAAAAGAGAAAATGCTGGAAAATCTCAGCTGGTCTGGCAGCCTCTGTGAGAAGAGGAAAGACAACCCTTTGTTGAAGGGTTGATAAAGGGCTGTCAAAGGGTCATCTGGACTTGAAGCGTCAGCTCTTTTCTCTCCTTACAGATGCTGCCAGACCCGCTGAGATTTTCCAGCATTTTCTCTTTTGGTTTCAGATTCCAGCATTTGCAATAATTTTGCTTTTACACAAAACACCAATTATAGACTCTGCGCGTTCTCCCCGTGTCTGCGGGGGTTTCCTCTGGGTGCTCCGGTTTCCTCCTACAGTCTGAAAGATGCACTGGTTAGGTGCATTGACCATGCTAAATTATCCCTCAGTATACCCGAACAGGTGCCGGAGTGTGGCGACTAGGGGATTTTCACAGTGACTTCATTGCAGTGTTAATCTCAGCCTACTTGTGGCACTAATGGATAAACTTTAAGTTTAAGCTGATAAAAACACTGTGGGTAGGTACATGAGAACAAATATGCAGAATTAGAAGGCTTGAAAACATCAGAGCTGTGTGTGTGATCTTTGCTCAAAACAAAAGTGTAACTAAGACTTGATCAAATGACACATTCCCCTTCCAATGATGCCATGCTGCTCTCTCTTAAAGGCATGTTACAACATCCCCCTTTCTGTTTTAGAGATGCTTTCCCCCCTTGCAAATAATTATAACTATCTACAGTACATGTTTGTGGTTAGCTACCATTAGAAAGTACATCGAATTGATGAATCTATCACTCTGTGAAGTGGAGAGGTAATCTGCTGGTGCACTCAGATCTTGGAATGGTGACCTTCCTTGTCTGGAGATTTCTTTAATTGCTCACAGTGATCTATGGGGTCATCATTCTTCAATCTCGTTTCTGGTTCCATTTGGGATCTTGTCCCAACGTGAAAGGGGTTTCCAATGGTTGAGGAACTAGAATCGATCTGATTTGTCCTCAGCTCTGTCTCACAATTGAACTTGACTCTGTGGCCTGGTGCTCGGCTCCTCCCTCTGCGACTGGATCCTGAATTTCCTAACCCACAGGCCACAATCAGTAAGGATAGGCAACAACACCTCCTCCACAATCATCCTCAACACCAGTGCCCCACAAGGCTGTGTTCTCAGCCGCCTACTATACTCCTTATACACCTATGACTGTGTGGACAAATTCCCCTCCAATTTGATTTTCAAGTTTGCTGACGACACCACCGTAGTGGGTCTGATCTCAAACAATGACGAGACAGAGTACAGGGATGAGACAGAGAATCTGGTGAACTGGTGCGGCAACAATAATCTCTCCCTCAATGTCAACAAACAAAAGAGATTATCATCAACTTCAGGAAGCGTAAAGGAGAACATGCCCCTGTCTACATCAACGGGGACGAAGTAGAAAGGGTCGAGAGCTTCAAGTTTTTAGATGTCCAGATTACCAACAACCTGCCCTTCACGCTGATACCATAGTTAAGAAAGCCCCACCAACGCCTCTACTTTCTCAGAAGACTAAGGAAATTTGGCATGTCAGCTACGACTCTCACCAACTTTTACAGATGCCCCATAGAAAGCATTCTTTCTGGTTGTATCACAGCTTGGTATGGCTCCTGCTCTGCCCAAGACCGCAAGGAACTACAAAAGGTTGTGAATGTAGCCCAATCCATCACGCAAACCAGCCTCCCATCCATTGACTCTGTCTACACTTCCCGCTGCCTCGGCAAAGCAGCCACAGAATTAAGGACCCCACGCACCCCGGACATTCTCTCTTCCACCTTCTTCCATTGGGAAAAAGATACAGAAGTCTGAGGTCACGTCCCAACCGACTCAAGAACAGCTTCTTCCCTGCTGCTGGCAGACTTGTGAATGGACCTACCTCGCATTAAGTTGATCTTTCTCTACACCCTAGCTATGACTGTAACACTACATTCTGCACTCTCTCCTTTCCTTCTCTATGAATGGTATGCTTTGTCTGTATAGCCTGCAAGAAACAATACTTTTCACTGTATGTTAATACATGTGACAATAATAAATCATATCTCTCTCTGGGCACATGCAAATTGAAAATAGCCCTTTGGGTGTGCAGGACAGTTGTGCTTGACGTTTGGAAAATTGTTGAATAATGGGGTACTTGGTACTTCAACAAGATGATGCCGGTGAAGTTAGTAAGACATGAGAAAGGTCGGATGTGGTTTTTGGATCGAGGATGGGCAGGAACTTCATGTGGAATGAGTGGTGTTTCGTTCTGATTTGGCAAATGCTCTTGAATGACTCACATTTCTTCAATATCATTGTTCTTTCCCAGCCAATAGACTGCCTCTCTTGTGAGTCTTCTTGTCTGATATATGCCCATGTGATGAATGATGGCCGTGTTGAAGAGAATCATGTTGCAAAGATTCCAGTATGATGACCTGGCTGCCTTTAAAAATGACTCCCAGGAGATGCCTCCTTCAACCGGTCAGGTCAAAATCACCTGTTGGTGGACATACTGAATTGAGTCTGGCCATCTAAGGATGCGGAAGCTTTGGAGAGAGCGCAATGAAGGTTCACCAGGATGTTGCCTGGTCTCGAGGGTGTTGACTATGAGGAGAGGTTGAATAAACCTGGATTGTTTTCACTGGAAAGACGGAGGCTGAGGGGAGACCTGATAGAGGGTTTACAAAATGATGAGAGGCACAGACAGGGTGGAGAGTCAGAGGCTTTTCCCCAGGGTGGAAGTGTCAGTTACAAGGGGCACAGGTTCAAGGTGAGAGGGGGACAGTTTATGGGAGATGTGCGGGGGGGAGGTTTCTCACGCAGAGAGTGGTGGGTGCCTGGAACGCGCTGCCAGAGGAGGTGGTGTAAGGAGGCACATTGGCAACATTTAAGAGGCATCTGGATGGGTGCATGAATAGGGAGGGAATAGAGGGATACGGACCGAGTAAGAGCAGAAGGTTTTTTTAGTTTAGTTAGAGCATCATGATCAGCACAGGCTTGGAGGGCCGAAGGGCCTGTTCCTGTGCTGTACTGTTCTTTGTTCTGTCCTAGTTTTCCACAGTCTCTGTGGTGTTGAATCTTTTGCTGTTTCTTCCTGAAGCTGTTGACATTTGCATTGTGTAAAATGCACCACGTCAGTTATAGAGTCAGAGAGGTTTACAGCGTGGAAACAGGCCCTTCGGCCCAACTGGTCCATGCCGTCCTTTTTTTAAGCCCCTAAGCTAGTCCCAATTGCCCATTTGGCCCATATCCCTCTATACCCATCGTACCCATGTAACTGTCTAAATGCTTTTTAAAAGACAAAATTGTACCCGCCTCTACTACTACCTCTGGCAGCTTGTTCCAGACACTCACCACCCTCCTTGTGAAAAAATTGCCCCTCTGGACACTTTTGTATAGAACATAGAACATAGAACATTACAGCGCAGAACAGGCCCTTCGGCCCACGATGTTGCACCGACCAGTTAAAAAAAAACTGTGACCCTCCAACCTAAACCAATTTCTTTTCGTCCATGAACCTATCTACGGATCTCTTAAACGCCCCCAAACTAGGCGCATTTACAACTGATGCTGGCAGGGCATTCCAATCCCTCACCACCCTCTGGGTAAAGAACCTACCCCTGACATCGGTTCTATAACTACCCCCCCTCAATTTAAAGCCATGCCCCCTCGTGCTGGATTTCTCCATCAGAGGAAAAAGGCTATCACTATCCACCCTATCTAAACCTCTAATCATCTTATATGTTTCAATAAGATCCCCTCTTAGCCGCCGCCTTTCCAGCGAAAACAATCCCAAATCCCTCAGCCTCTCCTCATAGGATTTCCCCTCCATACCAGGCAACATCCTGGTAAACCTCCTCTGCACCCTCTCCAAAGCCTCCACATCCTTCCTGTAATGTGGGGACCAGAACTGCACACAGTACTCCAAGTGCGGCCGCACCAGAGTTGTGTACAGTTGCAACATAACGCTACGACTCCTAAATTCAATCCCCCTACCAATAAACGCCAAGACACCATATGCCTTCTTAACAACCTTATCTACTTGATTCCCAACTTTCAGGGATCTATGCACACATACACCTAGATCCCTCTGCTCCTCCACACTATTCAAAGTCCTCCCGTTAGCCCTATACTCAACACATCTGTTATTCCTACCAAAGTGAATTACCTCACACTTCTCCGCATTAAACTCCATCCGCCACCTCTCGGCCCAACTTTGCAACCTGTCTAAGTCTTCCTGCAAACTACGACACCCTTCCTCACTGTCTACCACACCACCGACTTTGGTGTCATCAGCAAATTTGCTAATCCACCCAACTATACCCTCATCCAGATCATTAATAAATATTACAAACAGCAGTGGCCCCAAAACAGATCCCTGAGGTACACCACTTGTAACCGCACTCCATGATGAATATTTACTATCAACCACCACCCTCTGTTTCCTATCCGCTAGCCAATTCCTGATCCAATTTCCTAGATCACCCCCAATCCCATACATCTGCATTTTCTGTAGAAGCCTACCATGGTGAACCTTATCAAACGCCTTACTAAAATCCATATATACCACGTCCACTGCCTTGCCCCCATCCACCTCCTTGGTCACTTTCTCAAAAAACTCAATAAGGTTAGTAAGGCACGACCTACCTGCCACAAAACCATGCTGACTATCACCTATCAATTCATTACTCTCCAAATAACTATAAATCCTATCCCTTATAATTTTTTCCAACATCTTGCCGACAACAGAAGTGAGACTCACCGGTCTATAATTCCCGGGGAAGTCTCTGTTCCCCTTCTTAAACAATGGGACAACATTCGCTAACCTCCAATCTTCTGGTACTATACCAGAGGCCAACGACGACCTGAAGATCAGAGCCAGAGGCTCTGCAATCACTTCTCTTGCCTCCCAGAGAATCCTTGGATAAATCCCATCCGGACCAGGGGATTTATCTATTTTCAGACCCTCCAGAATATCCTGCACATCCTCCTTATCAACTGTAATACTGTCTATTCTACTCCCCTGCAACCCAGTGTCCTCCTCAGCTATATTCATGTCCCCTTGCGTATCTCTCCCCTCTCACCTTAAAACTATGCCCTCTAGTTTTAGACTCCCCTACCTTTGGGAAAATATATTGACTATCTCGCTGATCTGTGCCCCTCATTATTTTATAGACCTCTATAAGAGTCTTCTATGCTCCAGAATATTTCTAATAGGGACGGCACGGTAGCACAGTGGTTAGCACTGCTGTTTCACAGCTCCAGGGACCTGGGTTCGATTCCCGGCTTGGGTCACTGTCTGTGTGGAGTTTGCACATTCTCCTCGTGTCTGCGTGGGTTTTCTCCGGGTGCTCCGGTTTCCTCCCACAGTCCAAAGATGTGCGGGTTAGGTTGATTGGCCATGCTACAATTGCCCTTAGTGTCCTGGGATGTGTAGGTTAGAGGGATTAGTGGGTAAATATGTAGGGATATGGGGGTAGGGCCTGGGTGGGATTGTGGTCGGTGCAGACTCGATGGGCCGAATGGCCTCTTTCTGTGCTGTAGGGTTTCTAAGATTCTTTCTAAGATTCTAATCCAATGACTACAATTTAATCACTGCCGGGGGAGGTAGTGGAAGCGGATACGGTAGTGAGTTTTAAGGGGCGTCTGGACAAATACATGAATAGGATGGGAACAGAGGGATATGGTCCCCGGAAGGGTAGGGGGCACTGTCTAATTTACAATTAAACTTGTTTGGAGAACAAGTTTAATTTCAATCCCAATGAAATTAATCTGTAGGTGTGAGGAAATGTCTTCTGTTTTGACTGGGTTGGCAATCTGCTCAGTGTATCTGACCTGGCCTGTACCCTATCTCATAGTCCTAACCTTCAATCTTTACCAAGAGACATTGTAAATCTTGGCAGTGCACTGCTCAATAGTTTTACCAAATCATATCCAGTGACTTGTAGTTGGTCTCCACCACAAATCTTTCACCAAACAGATAGGTATGAAGTCGCATTGTTCCAAATACTAAAGCTAATGTTTCCCACTCAATGGTGAACAAAGAACAAAGAAAATTACAGCACAGGAACAGGCCCTTCGGCCCCTCCAAACCTGCACCGACCATGCTGCCCGACTGAACTAAAACCCCCGATCCTTCCGGGGACCATATCCCTCTATTCCCATCCTATTCATGTATTTGTCAAGATGCCCCTTAAAAGTCACGACCGTATCCACTTCCACTCCCTCCCCCGGCAGCGAGTTCCAGGCACCCACCACTCTCTGTGTAAAAGATCTGCCTCGTACATCTCCTTTAAACCTTGCCCCTCGCACCTTAAACCTGTGCCCCCTAGTAATTGACTCTTCCACCCTGGGAAAAAGAGTCGTAGTAATTGGATTAGAAACATAGAAAATAGGATCAGGAGGAGGCCATTCGGCCCTTCGAGCCTCCTCTGCCATTCAATGTGATCATTGCTAATGCTTGATCTCAATGCCAGACTCTCCCTATCACACCTTGAGCGACGAGAAAGCTGTCTATTTCCTTCTTGAACACATTCAGTGACTTGGCCTCCACAGCTTTCTGTGGTACAGCATTCCACATGTTCATCACCCTCTGAGTGAAGAGGTTTCCCCTCATCTCAGTCCTAAATAATCCACCCTGTATCCTGAGGCTGTGACCCCTTGTTCTAGATCCCCCAAGCCCCCCACACAGCCAGAGGAAACAGCACACGTTACACCCAGTCTGCCCCGCCCTGTCACAATTTTATACCTTTCAATTCTATGATGCACAGAGGTTTTGAAGACATTGTAACCACTTTGCCTTTTTGTAGTGTGCTTGCGCCCAGACATTTCTGTGAGGCACCTATCTCCAGGATAGCTGTTGTCTCCCTAGGATGAGAACATTGCATTGGCAGTGCTCCTGTTAGTGACTGTGTCACTGCTTTGAAGAGGTGCTGGTGACCTTCCAGCTCCTTTAGTCAGGAGATTTCTTTAGTGAAATGGAGACTGTGTGGAGATAAGAAATTGAGGAATCCCAGACATCTTTGAAGCTGGTCATTAACTTGAGGAGTTGGGATTGTCTGTACTTGGATCAGGAAAAATGCCAGAACGGGAATAGGTAAAATGGATGAATGTGACAGCAGCAGCAGGGTACGGCTGGGATGAGAACTAGTTTACTTTAACACAACTGTCCTTTCAGAAAAATGCCACACATATTGTTAAACTCCCTCAGTACTGACCCTCTGACAGTGCGGCACTCCCTCAGTACTGACCCTCTGACAGTGCGGCACTCCCTCAGTACTGACCCTCTGACAGTGCGGCACTCCCTCAGTACTGACCCTCTGACAGTGCGGCACTCTCTCAATACTGACCCTCTGACAGTGCGGTACTCTCTCAGCACTGACCCTCTGACAGTGCAGCACTCCCTCAGTACTGACCCTCTGACAGTGCGGTACTCCCTCAGCACTGACCCTCTGACAGTGCAGCACTCCCTCAGTACTGACCCTCTGACAGTGCGGCACTCCCTCAGTACTGACCCTCTGACAGTGCGGCACTCCCTCAGTACTGACCCTCTGACAGTGCGGCACTCCCTCAGCACTGACCCTCTGACAGTGCAGCACTCCCTCAGTACTGACCCTCTGACAGTGCGGTACTCCCTCAGTACTGACCCTCTGACAGTGCGGCACTCCCTCAGCACTGACCCTCTGACAGTGCGGCACTCCCTCAGTACTGACCCTCTGACAGTGCAGCACTCCCTCAGTACTGACCCTCTGACAGTGCGGCACTCTCTCAGTACTGACACTCTGACAGTGCAGCACTCCGTCAGTACTGACCCTCTGACAGTGCGGCACTCCCTCAGTACTGACCCTCTGACAGTGCAGCACTCTCTCAATACTGACCCTCTGACAGTGCGGCACTCCCTCAGTACTGACCCTCTGACAATGCGGCACTCCCTCAGTACTGACCCTCTGACAGTGCGGCACTCCCTCAGTACTGACCCTCTGACAGTGCGGCACTCTCTCAATACTGAACCTCTGACAGTGCGGCACTCCCTCAGTACTGACCCTCTGACAGTGCGGCACTCCCTCAGTACTGACCCTCTGACAGTGCGGCACTCCCTCAGTACTGACCCTCTGACAGTGCGGCACTCCCTCAGTACTGACCCTCTGACAGTGCGGCACTCCCTCAGTACTGACCCTCTGACAGTGCGGCACTCTCTCAATACTGACCCTCTGACAGTGCGGTACTCTCTCAGCACTGACCCTCTGACAGTGCAGCACTCCCTCAGTACTGACCCTCTGACAGTGCGGTACTCCCTCAGCACTGACCCTCTGACAGTGCAGCACTCCCTCAGTACTGACCCTCTGACAGTGCGGCACTCCCTCAGTACTGACCCTCTGAGAGTGCGGCACTCCCTCAGTACTGACCCTCTGACAGTGCGGCACTCCCTCAGCACTGACCCTCTGACAGTGCAGCACTCCCTCAGTACTGACCCTCTGACAGTGCGGTACTCCCTCAGTACTGACCCTCTGACAGTGCAGCACTCTCTCAATTCTGACCCTCTGACAGTGCGGCACTCCCTCAGTACTGACCCTCTGACAATGCGGCACTCCCTCAGTACTGACCCTCTGACAGTGCGGCACTCCCTCAGTACTGACCCTCTGACAGTGCGGCACTCTCTCAATACTGACCCTCTGACAGTGCGGCACTCCCTCAGTACTGACCCTCTGACAGTGCGGCACTCCCTCAGTACTGACCCTCTGACAGTGCGGCACTCCCTCAGTACTGACCCTCTGACAGTGCGGCACTCCCTCAGTACTGACCCTCTGACAGTGCGGCACTCCCTCAGTACTGACCCTCTGACAGTGCGGCACTCCCTCAGTACTGACCCTCTGACAGTGCGGCGCTCCCTCAGTACTGACCCTCTGACAGTGCGGCACTCCCTCAGTACTGACCCTCTGACAGTGCGGCGCTCCCTCAGTACTGACCCTCTGACAGTGCGGCACTCCCTCAGTACTGTCCCTCTGACAGTGGGGCACTCCCTCAGCGCTGACCCTCTGACAGTGCGGCACTCCCTCAGTACTGTCCCTCTGACAGTGGGGCACTCCCTCAGTACTGACCCTCTGACAGTGCGGCACTCCCTCAGTACTGACCCTCTGACAGTGCGGCACTCCCTCAGCACTGACCCTCTGACAGTGCAGCACTCTCTCAGTACTGACCCTCTGACAGTGCAGCACTCCCTCAGCACTGACCCTCTGACAGTGCGGCACACCCTCAGCACTGACCCTCTGACAGTGCAGCACTCCCTCAGCACTGACCCTCTGACAGTGCGGCACTCCCTCAGCACTGACCCTCTGACAGTGCGGCACTCCCTCAGTACTGACCCTCTGACAGTGCGGCACTCCCTCAGTACTGACCGTCTGACAGTGCAGCACTCCCTCAGCACTGACCCTCTGACAGTGCGGCACTCCCTCAGTACTGACCCTCTGACAGTGCGGCACTCTCTCAATACTGACCCTCTGACAGTGCAGCACTCCCTCAGTACTGACCCTCTGACAGTGCGGCACTCTCTCAATACTGACCCTCTGACAGTGCGGCACTCTCTCAATACTGACCCTCTGACAGTGCGGCACTCCCTCAGTACTGACCCTCTGACAGTGCGGCACTCCCTCAGTACTGACCCTCTGACAGTGCGGCACTCCCTCAGTACTGACCCTCTGACAGTGCGGCACTCCCTCAGTACTGACCCTCTGACAGTGCGGCACTCTCTCAATACTGACCCTCTGACAGTGCGGTACTCTCTCAGCACTGACCCTCTGACAGTGCAGCACTCCCTCAGTACTGACCCTCTGACAGTGCGGTACTCCCTCAGCACTGACCCTCTGACAGTGCAGCACTCCCTCAGTACTGACCCTCTGACAGTGCGGCACTCCCTCAGTACTGACCCTCTGAGAGTGCGGCACTCCCTCAGTACTGACCCTCTGACAGTGCGGCACTCCCTCAGCACTGACCCTCTGACAGTGCAGCACTCCCTCAGTACTGACCCTCTGACAGTGCGGTACTCCCTCAGTACTGACCCTCTGACAGTGCAGCACTCTCTCAATTCTGACCCTCTGACATTGCGGCACTCCCTCAGTACTGACCCTCTGACAATGCGGCACTCCCTCAGTACTGACCCTCTGACAGTGCGGCACTCCCTCAGTACTGACCCTCTGACAGTGCGGCACTCTCTCAATACTGACCCTCTGACAGTGCGGCACTCCCTCAGTACTGACCCTCTGACAGTGCGGCACTCCCTCAGTACTGACCCTCTGACAGTGCGGCACTCCCTCAGTACTGACCCTCTGACAGTGCGGCACTCCCTCAGTACTGACCCTCTGACAGTGCGGCACTCCCTCAGTACTGACCCTCTGACAGTGCGGCACTCCCTCAGTACTGACCCTCTGACAGTGCGGCGCTCCCTCAGTACTGACCCTCTGACAGTGCGGCACTCCCTCAGTACTGACCCTCTGACAGTGCGGCGCTCCCTCAGTACTGACCCTCTGACAGTGCGGCACTCCCTCAGTACTGTCCCTCTGACAGTGGGGCACTCCCTCAGCGCTGACCCTCTGACAGTGCGGCACTCCCTCAGTACTGTCCCTCTGACAGTGGGGCACTCCCTCAGTACTGACCCTCTGACAGTGCGGCACTCCCTCAGTACTGACCCTCTGACAGTGCGGCACTCCCTCAGCACTGACCCTCTGACAGTGCAGCACTCTCTCAGTACTGACCCTCTGACAGTGCAGCACTCCCTCAGCACTGACCCTCTGACAGTGCGGCACACCCTCAGCACTGACCCTCTGACAGTGCAGCACTCCCTCAGCACTGACCCTCTGACAGTGCGGCACTCCCTCAGCACTGACCCTCTGACAGTGCGGCACTCCCTCAGTACTGACCCTCTGACAGTGCGGCACTCCCTCAGTACTGACCGTCTGACAGTGCAGCACTCCCTCAGCACTGACCCTCTGACAGTGCGGCACTCCCTCAGTACTGACCCTCTGACAGTGCGGCACTCTCTCAATACTGACCCTCTGACAGTGCAGCACTCCCTCAGTACTGACCCTCTGACAGTGCGGCACTCTCTCAATACTGACCCTCTGACAGTGCGGCACTCTCTCAATACTGACCCTCTGACAGTGCAGCACTCTCTCAGTACTGACGCTGTAACGTTTCCATTGGGGGCTGCTCTTCATTTCAGCCTTTGTGTTTTCACACTTTGTTGCCATGGTAACGGTTATGTCCTCTTGTCGGTTTTTAATTGTTGAACAAGGGGAAGTAAAATTCCTGGTGATGAATTGGTGCTGGGATCACATCGCCAATGTGTTACCGACACTTCCGGAGGTTCCACTGGGAAATCACGGATAAGCTGATTGAGAAAGATCTGACTGAAGAAAAGGAATGATCTGTCAATGTACAGGGAGCCCGGCTGATCGGATCCCACCCTGGAGGTTTGAAGGTCACACCTGCAGTGAAGGATGTTCGCAGTCACAGCATTATTACAGTCATCAGGTTTAAATCTGATAAAGGGGTTGAGTGTTGTGCATATCAGACTGGGAAAGGTCAGGACAGAACCCTCACCGTGTCTGTGCCTCCAGTCCCTCAGAGATTGCTCTGCCACAATGCGATGGAAAAGCACTCCAGATAGAATCTGGATTCAGTCCTGTTCGATCAGACACAGTGACAGTGTCACGGTTTAATTCCAAATCACAAAGTCAAGGATGCGGGGCTGCCTGACAGAATCCACACTGACATTCGCTTCCGGTACTGAGGGAGACAGTGTTTTCCAGCAGCAAGCCTCAGGGACCACTGCACTGTCAGAGGGTCAGTGCTGAGGGAGTGCCGCACTATCAGAGGGTCAGTGCTGAGGGAGTGCCGCACTGTCAGAGGGTCAGTGCTGAGGGAGTGCCGCACTGTCAGAGGGTCAGTACTGGGGAGTGCCGCACTATCAGAGGGTCAGTGCTGAGGGAGTGCCGCACTGTCAGAGGGTCAGTGCTGAGGGAGTGCCGCACTGTCAGAGGGTCAGTGCTGAGGGAGTGCCGCACTGTCAGAGGGTCAGTACTGGGGAGTGCCGCACTATCAGAGGGTCAGTGCTGAGGGAGTGCCGCACTGTCAGAGGGTCAGGACTGAGGGAGTGCCGCACTGTCAGAGAGTCAGTACTGAGGGAGTGCCGCACTGTCAGAGGGTCAGTTCTGAGGGAGTGCTGCACTGTCAGAGGGTCAGTACTGAGGGAGTGCCGCACTGTCAGAGGGTCAGTACTGAGGGAATACTGCACTGTCAGAGGGTCAGTGCTGAGGGAGTGCCGCACTGTCAGAGTGTCAGGACTGAGGGAGAGCCGCACTGTCAGAGGGTCAGTGCTGAGGGAGTGCCGCACTCTCAGAGGGTCAGTACTGAAGGAGTGCCGCACTGTCAGAGGGTCAGTGCTGAGGGAGCGCCGCACTGTCAGAGGGTCAGTGCTGAGGGAGTGCCGCACTGTCAGAGTGTCAGGACTGAGAGAGTGCCGCACTGTCAGAGGGTCAGTACTGAGGGAGTGCCGCACTGTCAGAGGGTCAGTGCTGAGGGAGTGCCGCACTGTCAGAGGGTCAGTACTGAGGGAGTGCCGCACTGTCAGAGGGTCAGTACTGAGGGAGTGCCGCACTGTCAGAGGGTCAGTACTGAGGGAGTGCCGCACTGTCAGAGGGTCAGTACTGAGGGAGTGCCGCACTGTCAGAGGGTCAGTACTGAGGGAGTGCCGCACTGTCAGAGGGTCAGTGCTGAGGGAGTGCCGCACTGTCAGAGGGTCAGTGCTGAGGGAGTACCGCACTGTCAGAGGGTCAGTGCTGAGGGAGTGCCGCACTGTCAGAGGGTCAGTGCTGAGGGAGTGCCGCACTGTCAGACGGTCAGTGCTGAGGGAGTGCCGCACTGTCAGAGGGTCAGTGCTGAGGGAGTGCCGCACTGTCAGAGGGTCAGTGCTGAGGGAGTGCCGCACTGTCAGAGGAATGGAGTGAGGTGGAAGATGAATGTGTGGCTGAGGGACTGGTGCAGGGGGCAGGGATTCAGGTTCCTGGACCATTGGGACCTCTTTAGGGGCAGGGGTGATCTGTATACAAAAAACGGGTGGAACTTGAATCACAGGGGGATTATCCCCGGGTCCATCCCCGGGTCCGGATGGATTGCATCCCAGGGTATTGAAAGAACTGTCAGAGGTAATAGTGGATGCGTTAGTGATTATTTATCAAAACTCGTTGGATTCTGGGGTAGTGCCGGTTGATTGGAAAACGGCTAATGTTACGCCGCTGTTTAAAAAAGGAAGGAGACAAAAGGCGGGTAACTATAGGCCGGTCAGCTTAACGTCTGTAGTAGGGAAAATGCTGGAATCCATTATTAAAGAGGAGATAGCAGGGCATCTGGATAGAAATGGTTCGATCAATCAGACGCAGCATGGATTCATGAGGGGAAAGTCGTGCTTGACGAACATGTTGGATTTTTATGAAGATGTGACTGGGGCGGTTGATGGAGGAGAACCGGTGGATGCGGTGTTTTTGGATTTCCAAAAGGCGTTTGATAAGGTGCCCCATAAAAGGCTGCTGAAGAAGATTAGGGCACACGGAGTTGGGGGTAGTGTGTTAAAGTGGATTGGGGACTGGCTATCCGACAGGAAGCAAAGAGTCGGAATAAATGGGTGTTTTTCCGGTTGGAGGAAGGTAACTAGTGGCGTGCCGCAGGGATCGGTACTCGGGCCGCAACTATTTACCATTTATATAGATGATCTGGAGGAGGGGACGGAGTGTAGGGTAACGAAGTTTGCAGACGACACAAAGATAAGTGGAAAATTGAATCGTGTGGAGGACGGAGAAGATCTGCAGAGAGATTTGGACAGGCTGAGTGAGTGGGCGAGGATATGGCAAATGGAGTATAACGTTGATAAATGCGAGGTTATACACTTTGGAGGAAATAATAACAAATGGGATTACTATCTCAATGGAAACAAATTAAAACATGCTACCGTGCAAAGGGACCTGGGGGTCCTTGTGCATGAGACGCAAAAGCCCAGTCTGCAGGTACAACAGGTGATCAAGAAGGCAAATGGGATGTTGGCCTATATTGCGAGGGGGATAGAATATAAAAGCAGGGATGTCTTGATGCACCTGTACAGGGCATTGGTGAGGCCGCAGCTGGAATACTGTGTGCAGTATTGGTCCCCTTATATGAGGAAGGATATATTGGCATTGGAGGGAGTGCAGAGAAGGTTCACCAGGTTGATACCGGAGATGAGGGGTTTGGATTATGAGGAGAGGCTGAGGAGATTGGGTTTGTACTCGTTGGAGTTTAGAAGGATGAGGGGGGATCTTATGGAGACTTATAAGATAATGCGGGGGCTGGATAGGGTGGAGGCGGAGAGATTCTTTCCACTTAGTAAGGAAGTTAAAACTAGAGGACACAGCCTCAAAATAAAGGGGGGTCGGTTTAAGACAGAGTTGAGGAGGAACTTCTTCTCCCAGAGGGTGGTGAATCTCTGGAATTCTCTGCCCACTGAGGTGGTGGAGGCTACCTCACTGAATATGTTTAAAGCGCGGATGGATGGATTCCTGATCGGTAAGGGAATTAAGGGTTATGGGGATCAGGCGGGTAAGTGGTACTGATCCACGTCAGATCAGCCATGATCTTATTGAATGGCGGGGCAGGCTCGAGGGGCTAGATGGCCTACTCCTGCTCCTATTTCTTATGTTCTTATGTCAGTACTGAGGGAGTGCCGCACTGTCAGAGGGTCAGTACTGAGGGAGTGCTGCACTGTCAGAGGGTCAGTACTGGGGGAGTGCCGCACTGTCAGAGGGTCAGTAGTGAGGGACCACTGCACTGTCAGAGGGTCAGTACTGAGGGAGTGCCGCACTGTCAGAGGGTCCGTACGGAGGGAGTGCCGCACTGTCAGAGGATCAGTGCTGAGGGACCACTGCACTGTCAGAGGGTCAGTACTGAGGGAGTGCCGCACTGTCAGAAGATCAGTACTGAGGGACCACTGCACTGTTAGAGGGTCAGTACTGAGGGACCACTGCACAGTCAGAGGATCAGTGCTAAGGGAGTGCCGCACTGTCAGAGGGTCAGTACTGAGGGAGTGCCGCACTGTCAGAGGGTCAGTGCTGAGGGAGTGCCGCACTGTCAGAGGGTCAGTGCTGAGGGAGTGCCGCACAGTCAGAGGGTCAGTACTGAGGGAGTGCCGCACTGTCAGGGGGTCAGTGCTGAGGGAGTGCCGCATTGTCAGAGGGTCAGTGCTGAGGGAGTGCCGCACAGTCAGAGGGTCAGTACTGAGGGAGTGCCGCACTGTCAGGGGGTCAGTGCTGAGGGAGTGCCGCATTGTCAGAGGGTCAGTGCTGAGGGAGTGCTGCACTGTCAGAGGGTCAGTGCTGAGGGAGTGCCGCACAGTCAGAGGGTCAGTGCTGAGGGAGTGCCGCACTGTCAGAGGGTCAGTGCTGAGGGAGTGCCGCACTGTCAGAGGGTCAGTACTGAGGGAATGCCGCACTGTCAGAGGGTCAGTACTGAGGGAGTGTCGCACTGTCAGAGGGTCAGTACTGAGGGAGTGCCGCACTGTCAGAGGGTCCGTACTGAGGGAGTGCCGCACTGTCAGAGGGTCAGTACTGAGGGAGTGCCGCACTGTCAGAGGGTCCGTACTGAGGGAGTGCCGCACTGTCAGAGGGTCAGTACTGAGGGAGTGCCGCACTGTCAGAGGGTCAGTGCTGAGGGAGTGCCGCACTGTCAGAGGGTCAGTGCTGAGGGAGTGCCGCACTGTCAGAGGGTCAGTACTGAGGGAGTGCCGCACTGTCAGAGGGTCAGGACTGAGGAAGTGCCGCACTGTCAGAGGGTCAGTGCTGTGGGAGTGCCGCACTGTCAGAGGGTCAGTGCTGTGGGAGTGCCGCACTGTCAGAGGGTCAGTGCTGTGGGAGTGCCGCACTGTCAGAGGGTCAGTACTGAGGGAGTGCCGCACTGTCAGAGGGTCAGTACTGAGGGAGTGCCGCACTGTCAGAGGGTCAGTGCCGAGGGAGTGCCGCACTGTCAGAGGGTCAGTGCTGAGGGAGTGCCGCACTGTCAGAGGGTCAGTGCTGAGGGAGTGCCGCACTGTCAGAGGGTCAGTGCTGAGGGAGTGCCGCACTGTCAGAGGGTCAGGACTGCGGGATTTCGCCCTGTCAGAGGGTCAGTACTGAGGGAGTGCCACACTGTCAGAGGGTCAGTACTGAGGGAGTGCCGTACTGTCAGAGGGTCAGTGCTGTGGGAGTGCCGCACTGTCAGAGGGTCAGTACTGAGGGAGTGCCGCACTGTCAGAGGGTCAGGACTGAGGAAGTGCCGCACTGTCAGAGGGTCAGTACTGAGGGAGTGCCGCACTGTCAGAGGGTCAGTGCTGCGGGAGTGCCGTACTGTCAGAGGGTCAGTGCTGTGGGAGTGCCGCACTGTCAGAGGGTCAGTGCTGTGGGAGTGCCGCACTGTCAGAGGGTCAGTACTGAGGGAGTGCCGCACTGTCAGAGGGTCAGGACTGAGGAAGTGCCGCACTGTCAGAGGGTCAGTACTGAGGGAGTGCCGCACTGTCAGAGGGTCAGTGCTGAGGGAGTGCCGCACTGTCAGAGGGTCAGTGCTGAGGGAGTGCCGCACTGTCAGAGGGTCAGTGCTGAGGGAGTGCCGCACTGTCAGAGGGTCAGTGCTGAGGGAGTGCCGCACTGTCAGAGGGTCAGGACTGCGGGATTTCGCCCTGTCAGAGGGTCAGTACTGAGAGAGTGCCGCACTGTCAGAGGGTCAGTACTGAGGGAGCGCCGCACTGTCAGAGGGTCAGGACTGAGGAAGTGCCGCACTGTCAGAGGGTCAGTACTGAGGGAGTGCCGCACTGTCAGAGGGTCCGTACTGAGGGAGTGCCGCACTGTCAGAGGGTCAGGACTGAGGGAGTGCCGCACTGTCAGAGGGTCAGGACTGAGGGAGTGCCGCACTGTCAGAGGGTCAGTACTGAGGGAGTGCCGCACTGTCAGAGGGTCAGTACTGAGGGAGTGCCGCACTGTCAGAGGCTCAGTGCTGAGGGAGTGCCGCACTGTCAGAGGGTCAGTACTGAGGGAGTGCTGCACTGTCAGAGGGTCAGTACTGAGGGAGAGCCGCACTGTCAGAGGGTCAGTACTGAGGGAGTGCCGCATTGTCAGAGGGTCAGGACAGAGGGAGTGCCGCACTGTCAGAGGGTCAGTACTGAGGGAGTGCCACACTGTCAGAGGGTCAGTACTGAGGGAGTGCCGCACTGTCAGAGGGTCAGTACTGAGGGAGTGCCGCACCGTCACAGGGTCAGTACTGAGGGAGTGCCGCACTGTCAGAGGGTCAGTACTGAGGGAGTGCCGCACTGTCAGAGGGTCAGTGCTGAGGGAGTGCTGCACTGTCAGAGGGTCAGTGCTAAGGAAGTGCCGCACTGTCAGAGGGTCAGTACTGAGGGAGTGCCGCACTGTCAGAGGGTCAGTACTGAGGGAGTGCCACACTGTCAGAGGGTCAGTACTGAGGGAGTGCTGCACTGTCAGAGAGTCAGTACTGAGGGAGTGCTGCACTGTCAGAGGGTCAGTGCTGAGGGAGAGCCGCACTGTCAGAGGGTCAGTACTGAGGGAGCGCCGCACTGTCAGAGGGTCAGTACTGAGGGAGTGCTGCACTGTCAGAGGGTCAGTACTGAGGGAGTGCCGCACTTTCAGAGGGTCAGTGCTGAGGGAGTGCCGCACTGTCAGAGGGTCAGTACTGAGGGAGTGCCGCACTGCCAGAGGGTCAGTACTGAGGGAGTGCTGCACTGTCAGAGGGTCAGTGCTGAGGGAGAGCCGCACTGTCAGAGGGTCAGTACTGAGGGAGCGCCGCACTGTCAGAGGGTCAGTACTGAGGGAGTGCTGCACTGTCAGAGGGTCAGTACTGAGGGAGTGCCGCACTGTCAGAGGGTCAGGACTGAGGGAGTGCCGCACTGTCAGAGGGTCAGTACTGAGGGAGTGCCGCACTGTCAGAGGGTCAGGACTGAGGGAGTGCCGCACTGTCAGAGGGTCAGTGCTGAGGCAGTTTAACAATATGTGTGGCATTTTTCTGAAAGGACAGTTGTGTTAAAGTAAACAGCCGTACCCTGCTGCTGCTGACCCTTCCACTGCTGCGGGGGTGCTGAGGCACTGCAAAAAACAGGGGCCTGGAATGCGCTGCCAGGCAAGGTGGTGGAGGCGGACACACTGGGAACGTTTAAGACTTATCTAGATAGCCACATGAACGGAGTGGGAATGGAGGGATACAAAAGAATGGTCTAGTTTGGACCAGGGAGCGGCACGGGCTTGGAGGGCCGAAGGGCCTGTTCCTGTGCTGTATTGTTCTTTGTTCTTTATTCTTTGTCTCCGTCCCGCTGGCATCGTCCCCCGTCCCTGACGAAGGAGCAGCGCTCCGAAAGCTTATGGTATTTGCTACCAAGTAAACCTGTTGGACTTTAACCTGGTGTTAAAACTCTCACTGTGTTTACGCCAGTCCAACGCCGGCATCTCCACATCAGAACTCGGCGCTGACGGACCGGCGCAAGCGCAGTGGCGCCCTCAGCATTGCGCTGCCGGCTTCTCCAGCGGAAATAGGCCCCACCCACAGAAATCTAATGATATTCACATTGGGGGCCTCTGCAGTGCACAGAGTGTGGGAGTTTCTTCTCTGAATTCCCCCTGAAAAAACAGCGTGAATTACTCCAGTTTTACCGTGGGTTCGACATTTTGTGGGAGAATTCCAGCTCTAATGCCTCTCCTGACACAGGCTGAGTGAGCACTGCTTTTCAAACAAACAATTAAAACTTTACAGACACATGGAAGACATTTTCCCAAGGCCTTGGTGATAGATTGGCAGGTGAGGGAGCAGGGACCTGAGACCGGTGGCACATTCCTGTCTCCGGCTGTTTTCCTGGGGACTGCCTGTCTCTGACTCCAGTGATCAACACTGACACTGCCACAGCAATGAAGCTGCTATATTCACCCTCCCAGCTCCCAAACCCAGCCACGGCACTCCAAAACCTGGTTCCTTTATAAAGCAACTTGCATCATTTCACATTGAAATCCCACTGCTTCTGCACATGGCATCAAGACCATAAAATGGCCCTGACATCTGCAAACATCCAGGCATTGAGCAAGTCTTTAAACAATCAATATCCCAGCTCGATAAATCTGCACTGGTCTCTGCAATAGAAGAGCTAATTTGCCTTTAAGCTTTGCTGATTCCTGATGTGTTGTTTCATACTGATCCTTTGTGTGTTAAACTTTACTAGACTTTGTCAGCATTTAATCAGTTGTTGGATCGAACAGTGGCTCATTAGAAACAGGCCAACAATAGGATCATCCAGAGTCATTCACAGTTCAACTATCGATCCCCCTGCTGCCACTGGCTGATGGCTACAGGGCCACACCATTGGTTTGGTTTTCAAATATCTCTCCCCTGAATAAGAACCCATCACCTGGGGTTTTAATCCATTCATGGACGAAAAGAAATTGGTTTAGGTTGGAGGGTCACAGTTTTTTTTTTTAACTGGTCGGTGCAACATCGTGGGCCGAAGGGCCTGTTCTGCGCTGTAATGTTCTATGTTCTATCCCAGCAGCAACATCCACACAACAACACACACAGGCTGCCTGGCAGCTCTGCGCGCCTTTCATTTGTATAGCGCCGGTGGCAGCCTTGAAGATTCCCAAAGCGCTTTACGATCAATGAATACACTGTTTCCAGCGTCACTCAAACAGCATTGCCAAAAAAAGACAGACGCAAAGCTTGTGTTGGGAACTGAGTCCTTCAGTTAGATTTTGATGGAAGTTTGAATATTTAATTAGATTTCATGGATAAAATGTATAAGAGAAAAGGGGAGGCCGTGGTGTGATGGTATAGTCCTTGGGCTAGTAATCCAGTGACCCAGAGTAATGCTCTTGTGATCCAGAATTGAATCTCACCACGGCTAAAAAGTGGAATGTGACCACGAAACCATTGTCGATTGTCGGAAAAACCCATCTGGTTCACTCATGTCCTTTAGGGAAGGAAATCTGCTGTCCTTACCCGGTCTGGTCTACTTGTGACTCCAGAGCTACAGCAACGTGGTTGACTCTCAACTGCCCTCTGAAATGGCCGAGCAATTTCAGACAGACAGAGGCCGAGACAGAGGGTGGTAGTGGAAGGGTCTTTTTCCGGCTGGATGCCTGTGACTAGTGGTGTTCCGGCAGGGCTCTGTATTGGGACCTCTGCTGTTTGTGATTTATATAAACGATCTGGAAGAAGGTGTAACTGGGGTGATCAGTAAGTTTGCGGACGACACAAAATTGGCAGGACTTGCAGATAGTGAGGAACATTGTCAGAGGCTACAGAAGGATATAGATAGGCTGGAAATTTGGGCAAAGAAATGGCAGATGGAGTTCAATCCAGATCAATGCGAAGTGATGCATTTTGGTAGAAATAATGTAGGGGGGAGCTATACGATAAATGGCACAACCATAAAGGGTGTAGATACGCAGAGGGACCTGGGTGTGCAAGTCCACAGATCCTTGAAGGTGACGTCACAGGTGGAGAAGGTAGTGAAGAAGGCATATGGCATGCTTGCCTTTATAGGACGGGGCATAGAGTATAAAAGTTGGGGTCTGATGTTGCAGTTGTATAGAACGTTGGTTCGGCCGCATTTGGAATACTGCGTCCAGTTCTGGTCGCCACACTACCAGAAGGACGTGGAGGCCTTGGAGAGAGTACAGAGGAGGTTTAGCAGGATGTTGCCTGGTATGGAGGGGCTTAGTTATGAGGAGAGATTGGGTAAACTGGGGTTGTTCTCCCTGGAAAGACGGAGGATGAGGGGAGTCTCAATAGAGGTGTATAAAATTATGAAAGGCATAATTTGGACTTCACTTGCTCTCTGTCTTGCTTTTGCCTGACCTGTCTGGTACTAGGATTACTGACACTGCCTTTACTACTTAATGTGCTCTCTTTAACTCCTGTGCTGTCCTCAACCTTCTCTTCTGTCTCCCGACTGCTTTGGGTCCCACCCCCCTGCCAAACTAGTTTAAACCCTCCCCAGTGGCTCGAGCAAATCTCCCTGCCAGGATGTTAGTCCCCCTCCAGTTCAGGTGTAACCCGTCCCTCTTGAACAGGTCACCCCTTTCCTAGAAGAGATCCCAATGATCCAAAAATCTAAATTCCTGCCCCCTGCACCAGCTCTCAATTGTCCACCACCATTCACGGCTGGATGTGGCAGGACTGCAGAGCTTAGATCTGATCCATTGGTTGTGGGATCGCTTAGCTCTGTCTATCACTTGCTATTTTTGCCATTTAGCACATGTGTTGTCCTGTGTTGTAGCTTCACCAGGTTGACACCTCATTTTTAGGGATGCCTGGTGCTGCTCCTGACATGCCCTCCTGCACTCTCCATTGAACCAGGGTTGATCCCCTGGCTTGATGGTCATGGTTGAGTGGGGTTATGCCGGGCCATGAGATTGCAGATTGTGCTGGAGTTCTGCTGCTGTTGATGGCCCACAGCGCCTCCTGGATGCCCAGTCTGGAGTTGCGAGATCTGTTTGAAATCTGTCCCATTCAGCACGGTGATAGTGCCTCATAACACGATGGAGGGGTCCTCAATGTGAAGTTGGAACTTTGTCTCCACAAGGGCTGTGCGGTGGTCATTCTTACCGACACTGTCATGGACAGATACATCTGCGGCCGGCAGGTGAGGATGAGGTCAGTATGTTTTTCCCTCCAGGCAACATCCTTGTAAATCTCCTCTGCACCCTTTCAATCTTTTCCACATCCTTCCTATAATGAGGCGACCAGAACTGAGCACAGTACTCCAAGTGGGGTCTGACGAGGATCTTATACAGCTGCATCATTATCCCCAGACTCCTAAACTCAATCCCTCGATTGATGAAGGCCAGCACACCATACGCCGCCTTAACCACCTCCTCCACCTGCGGGGCCGATTTCAGAGTCCTATGGACCCGGACCCCAAGGTCCTTCTGATCTTCTACAGTACTAAGAGCCTTTCCCTTTATATTGTACTCCTTCATCCCATTTGACCTGCCAAAATGGATCACTGTGCATTTATCTGGGTTGAAGTCCATCTGCCACTTCTCCGCCCAGTCTTGCATCCTATCTATGTCCCTCTGTAACCTCTGACATCCCTCCAGACTATCCACAACTCCACCAACCTTCGTGTCATCGGCAAACTTACCAACCCATCCCTCCACTTCCTCATCCAGGTCATTTATGAAAATAACAAACAGCAAGGGTCCCAGAACAGATCCCTGGGGCACACCACTGGTGACCGACCTCCATTTAGAAAAAGACCAATTCTATACCCACTCTCTGCCTCGTTTGGGCAAGCCAGTTCTGGATCCACAGGGCAGCAGCCCCTTGGATCCCATGCCCTCTCACTTTTTCTAGAAGCCTCTAGAAGCCTTTTCTAGAAGCCTTATCGAATGCCTTGCTAAAATCCATATAAACCACATCGACCGCTTTCCCTTCGTCAATGTGTTTAGTCACATTTTCGAAGAACTCCACCAGGCTCGTAAGGCACGATCTGCCTTTGACAAAGCCATGCTGAGTATTCTTGAGCATACTAAACCTCTCTAAATGCTCATAAACCCTGCCCCTCAGGATCTTCTCCATCAGCTTACCAACCACTGAGGTTAGACTCACCGGTCGGTAATTTCCTGGGCTATCCCTATTCCCCTTCTTGAAATAGGAACCACATCTGCAATCCTCCAATCCTCCGGCACCTCTCACGTCTCCATCGACGACGTAAAGATCATCGCCAGAGGCTCTGCAATCTCTTCCCTCGCCTCCCACAGTAACCTGGGGGTACATCCCATCCGGACCCGGCGACTTATCTATCTTGATGCCATTCAAAGATTCCAGCACAACCTTTTTGTTAAAGTCCACATACTCAATCCTTTCAGTCCACCGCACGCCCGCAGTACATCCACCCAGGTCTTTCTCCTCTGTGAAAACCGAGGCAAAATACTCTTCAAGCACCTCTGCCATTTCTACTGGTTCCGTACAGATTTTCTCACCTTCACCTTTTATAGGCCCTATTCCTTCACGTCTCATCCTTTTACTCTTCACATATTTATAGAACGCCTTAGGGTTTTCCTTAATCCTACCTGCCAAGGCCTTCTCGTGACCCCTTCTGGCTCTCCTAATTTCCTTCTTTAGTCCCTTCCTTCAAGCCGTATACTCATCTAGATCCGTATCTTTTCCAAGCTCTCTGAACCTTTTGTACGCTTTCCTTTTCTTCTCGACTAGGTCCCGCACAGCTTTCATGCACCACGGTTCCTTTAACTGACCAGCTCCTCCCTGTCTGCTCAGAACGTTATCCTGTAGAACTCTAGACAGACATTCCTTGAAAAACTGCCACCTCTCTTCAGTACATTTCCCCAAGAATACCTCCTTCCAATTCAACATAGAACATAGAACAGTACAGCACAGAACAGGCCCTTCGGCCCACGATGTTGTGCCGAGCTTTATCTGAAACCAAGATCAAGCTATCCCACTCCCTATCATCCTGGTGTGCTCCATGTGCCTATCCAATAACCGCTTAAATGTTCCTAAAGTGTCTGACTCCACTATCACTGCAGGCAGTCCATTCCACACCCCAACCACTCTCTGCGTAAAGAACCTACCTCTGATATCCGTCCTGTATCTCCCACCACGAACCCTATAGTTATGCCCCCTTGTAATAGCTCCATCCACCCGAGGAAATAGTCTTTGAACGTTCACTCTATCTATCCCCTTCATCATTTTATACACCTCTATTAAGTCTCCCCTCAGCCTCCTCCGCTCCAGAGAGAACAGCCCTAGCTCCCTCAACCTTTCCTCATATGACCTACCCTCCAAACCAGGCAGCATCCTGGTAAATCTCCTCTGCACTCTTTCCAGCGCTTCCACATCCTTCTTATAGTGAGGTGACCAGAACTGCACACAATATTCCAAATGTGGTCTCACCAAGGTCCTGTACAGTTGCAGCATAACCCCACGGCTCTTAAACTCCAACCCCCTGTTAATAAATGCTAACACACTATAGGCCTTCTTCACAGCTCTATCCACTTGACTGGCAACCTTTAGAGATCTGTGGATATGGACCCCAAGATCTCTCTGTTCCTCCACAGTCTTCAGAACCCTACCTTTGACCCTGTAATCCACATTTAAATTAGTCTTACCAAAATGAATCACCTCACATTTATCATGGTTAAACTCCATTTGCCATTTTTCAGCCCAGCTTTGCATCCTATCTATGTCTCTTTGCAGCCTACAACAGCCCTCCACCTCATCCACTACTCCACCAATCTTGGCGTCATCAGCAAATTTACTGATCCACCCTTCAGCCCCCTCCTCTAAGTCATTAATAAAAATCACAAAGAGCAGAGGACCAAGCACTGATCCCTGCGGCACACCGCTAGCAACCTGCCTCCAATCCGAAAATTTTCCATCGACCACCACCCTCTGTCTTCGGCCAGACAGCCAGTTACCTATCCAATCGGCCAACTTTCCCTCTATCCCACACCTCCTCACTTTCATCAAAAGCCGACCATGGGGGACCTTATCAAACGCCTTACTAAAATCCATGTATATGACATCAACTGCCCTACCTTCATCAACACACTTAGTTACCTCCTCAAAAAATTCTATCAAATTTGTGAGGCACGACTTGCCCTTCACGAATCCGTGCTGACTATCTCGGATTAATCCGCATCTTTCTAAATGGTCGTAAATCCCATCCCTAAGGACCCTTTCCATCAATTTACCAACCACCGAAGTAAGACTAACCGGTCTATAATTACCAGGGTCATTTCTATTCCCTTTCTTAAACAGAGGAACAACATTCGCCATTCTCCAGTCCTCTGGCACCATCCCCGTGGACAGCGAGGACCCAAAGATCAACGCCAAAGGCTCTGCAATCTCATCCCTTGCCTCCCAAAGAATCCTAGGATACATTTCATCAGGCCCAGGGGACTTATCGACCTTCAGTTTATTCAAAACTGCCAAGACATCCTCCCTCCGAACATCTATTTCCTCCAGCCTATTAGCCTGTAACACCTTCTCTTCCTCAAAAACATGGCCCCTCTCCTTGGTGAACACTGAAGAAAAGTATTCATTCATCACCTCGCCTATCTCTACTGACTCCATACACAAGTTCCCACTACTGTCCTTGACCGGCCCTAACCTCACCCTGGTCATTCTTTTATTCCTCACATAAGAGTAAAAAGCCTTGGGGTTTTCCTTGATCCGACCCGCCAAGGACTTCTCATGTCCCCTCCTAGCTCTCCTAAGCTCCTAAGGGGCGGCACGGTAGCACAGTGGTTAGCACTGCTGCTTCACAGCTCCAGGGTCCCGGGTTCGATTCCCGGCTCGGGTCACTGTCTGTGTGGAGTTTGCACATTCTCCTCGTGTCTGCGTGGGTTTCCTCCGGGTGCTCCGGTTTCCTCCCACAGTCCAAAGATGTGCGGGTTAGGTTGATTGGCCAGGTTAAAAAAAATTGCCCCTTAGAGTCCTGGGATGCGTAGGTTAGAGGGATTAGCGGGTAAAATATGCGGGGGTAGGGCCTGGGTGGGATTGTGGTTGGTGCAGACTCGATGGGCCGAATGGCCTCCTTCTGCACTGTAGGGTTTCTATGAAGCCCCTTTTTCAGCTCATTCCTTGCTAACTTGTAACCCTCAATCGAGCCATCTGAACCTTGTTTCCTCATCCCTACATAAGCTTCCCTCTTCCTTTTCACAAGACATTCCACCTCTTTTGTGAACCATGGTTCCCTCACTCGGCCATTTCCTCCCTGCCTGACAGGGACATACCTATCAAGGACATCCAGTATTTGTTCCTTGAAAAAGTTCCACTTTTCATTAGTTCCTTTCTCTGACAGTTTCTGTTCCCAACTTATGCCCCCTAATTCTTGCCTAATCGCATCATAATTACCCCTCCCCCAATTGTAAACCTTGCCATGCCGTCCGGCCCTATCCCTCTCCATTGCAATAACAAAAGACACCGAATTGTGGTCACTATCTCCAAATTGCTCTCCCACAACCAAATCTAACACTTGGCCCGGTTCATTTCCCAGTACCAAATCCAATGTGGCCTCACCTCTAGTCGGCCCATCCACATATTGTGTCAGGAAACCCTCCCGCACACACTGCACAAAAACTGCCCCATCCAAACTATTTGACCTACAAAGGTTCCAATCAATATTTGGAAAGTTAAAGTCCCCCATGACAACTACCCTGTGACCCCCACACATATCCATAATCTGCTTAGCAATTTCTTCCTCCACATCTCTATTACTATTTGGGGGCCTATAGTAAACTCCTAGCAACGTGACCGCTCCTTTCCTATTTCTAACTTCAGCCCATATTACCTCAGTGTGCAGATCCCCCACGAAGTGCCTTTCCGCAGCCGTTAAACTATCCTTGATTAACAATGCCACTCCTCCACCTCTTTTACCAGCTTCCCTACACTTAGTGAAACATCTATACCCCGGAACGTCCAACAACCATTCCTGTCCTTGTTCTACCCACGTCTCCGTAATGGCCACAACATCGTAGTCCCAAGTACCAATCCACGCCCCAAGTTCATCTACCTTGTTCCGGATGCTCCTTGCATTGAAGTAGACACACTTCAACCCACCTTCCTGTCTACCAGTACCCACCCTTGACCCTGAAACCTTCCCCAATACCTCACCACCCTCACTGACTTCTGGACTACAACTCCCTTTCCCACTCCCCTGACAAATTAGTTTAAACCCCCCTGAAGAGCCGTAACAAATTTCCCTCCGAGGATATTGGTGCCCCTCTGGTTCAGGTGCACCCCGTCCTGTTTGTACAGGTCCCACCTTCCCCAGAATGTGTTCCAATTATCCACGTATCTGAAACCCTCCCTCCTACACCATCCCTGCAACCACATGTTTAACTGCACTCTCTCCCTGTTCCTCAACTCGCTATCACGTGGTACCGGCAACGTACCAGAGATGACCACATGTTTCATCTTGGCTCTCAGCTTCCAGCCCAGCTCCAGAAATTCCTGCTTTAAATCCCCGTCCCTTCTCTTACCGATGTCATTGGTACCAATGTGCACCACGACTTGTGACTGTTTCCCCTCCCCCTTCAGAATCTGGAAAACACGGTCTGAGACATCACGGACCTTGGCATCCGGTAGGCAACATACCATCCGTGAGTCTCTTTTGCTGCCACAGAACCTCCTATCTATCCCTCTAACTAACGAGTCCCCAATAACTATCGCCCTCCCGCTCTCCCCCTTTCCCTCCCGAGCCACAGAGACGGACACAGTGCTGGAGATCCTCTCACTGCGGCTCCCCACTGGTATGTCATCCCCCTCAACCGTATCCAAAGCGGAATACTTGTGGCTAAGGGGAACGACCACCGGGGATCCCTGCACGGACTGCTTCCTCCCAGCCCCTCTCACCGTCACCCATCTGTTTTCAATCCTCGGAGTAACTGTATTCCTAAAGCTTGTGTCTATGGCCATCTCTGCGTCCCTGATGATCCTAAGTTAATCCAACTCCAGCTCCAGTTCCCTAACACGGTTTTGGAGGAGCTGCAGATGGGTGCACTTCCCACAGGTGTAATCAGTAGGGACACTGTCGTCGTCCCTCACCTCAAACATAGTGCAAGAGGAACATTGCACTGCCTGCACACCCATCCCCTCGAGATACCTTGCCAGTACCAGGTAGAAAGTGCAAAAATGAATTCAACTCACCCCTGCTCGCCCTTTCAGCCTAAGCCCTGTGAGCCAAAGTCTTATAGCTCACACTCTGCTTCCCACACACTACACTGCCCGCTCCCGACGCTGCCCGCTGTATACTGCAGCCTACCTTTTATACTTCACGCGCTTAAAAAACCCTTCCCAGACTCCTTTGCTGCCCACTTCTAGTTTTCACTTTAAACTTGAAAAACTGCTGTTAAAGTAAAGGCCAAAAAAATACACACACTAGCTGACTAATTAAATAAATAAACAATTCAATTAATCTCTCACCAGCACTGCTGTCTTCAATCACCCCTCTCAGCTTGCTCCAGTGGATCAATGATTCACTCCTCTAATTGGCTGCCTTATGTCTTCATATTTCCCCTTACTCCATATAAACGCTTTCCTAGCTTGCCTGATCCTCTCTTTTTCCAATGCAAGCCTAAAGGAGATAGAGTTATGATCGCTATCCCCAAGATGCTCTCCCACTCCCATTACATCTCTTGTCTCCCTGAGCAGTCTAGGATAGATGCCATCAGGCCCTGGAGATTTGTCAGTTTTAAGGTTCCCTAAAAAACCTAACACTTCCTCCCTTGTAACGGAGATTCTAACGGGTCAACACCTCCCTCTGAGACACTCCCAGTCAACAAGTCCCTCTCCTTCGTGAATACCGATGCAAAGTATTCATTTAGGATCTCCCCTATTCCCTAGGGTTCTAAGCATAATTCCCCTCCTTTGTCCCTGAGAGGTCCGACTTTTTCCCTGACAACTCTTTTGTTCCTAACGTATGAATAAAATGCCTTAGGATTCTCCTTAATCCTGCCTGCCAAGAACATTTCGTGACCTCTTTTTGCCCTTCTAACTCCCCGTTTGAGTTCCTTCCTACTCTCTCTGTATTCCTCCAGAGCTCCATCTATTTTCAGTTGCCTGGACCTAACGTACGCCTCTCTTTTCTTTTTGATCAGATCCTCAATTTCCCTGGTTATCCACGGCTCTCGAATCCTACCTTTCCTATCCTTCCTTTTTACAGGCACATGCCTATCCTGCAGCCCTAACAACTGTTCCTTAAAAGACTCCTACATGCCAGATGTGGACTTACCCCCGAACAGCCTCTCCCAATCAATGGCCCCCAATTCCTGCCTAATCCGGCTATAGTTAGCCTTCCCCCAATTTCGCACCCTACCCTTAGGACAACACTCGTCCTTGTCCATTACTATCCCAAAGTTAACAGAGTTGTGGTCACTGTTTGCCACATGTTCCCCTACCGAAACTTTGACGACCTGACTGGGCTCATTTCCCAGAACTAGATCCAGTATAGCCACCTCTCTAGTTGGGCTATCTACATACTGTTCCAAAGAACCTTCCAGTACTCATTTTACAAATTCCTCCCCGTCCAGACCCCCAGCCCTAAGCACTTTTCAGTCTATACCAGGGAAATTGAAGTCTCCCACTACAACAACCCTATTTTTTCTGCACATATCCAGAATCTCCTGACATATCCGTTCCTCCACTTCCTGTGGGCTGTTGGGTGGTCTGTAGTACACCCCCAGCATAGTGACTGCACCCTTCCTGTTTCTGAGCTCCACCCACAGCGACTCATTACATGACCCCTCTAAATTGTCCACCCTCTGCACCGCTGTAATATGCTGCCTAACTAATACCGCTACTCCCCCACCTTTTTTATCTCCTTCAAACAAGGACAGCATTAGGAGTTAATATAGGGAATATGTTACCAGCATAAATTGTTCCAGACAGCAAGTTAATCACAGCTGTGTTTGCAAACTTCAAAAGTTCAAGCACACATTTTTTAAAAAAATCATAGGAGATTCATAGGATGTTAACCCCTTAACATCTCATTCCCTCCTTTTATCATTCCATGATAACACTAACCTCTTTAGAGGTGAATTTGTGCTCTATGATATGCTAGGCATTGGCAGACACTCTTCAATAAGCCTAGCAGTAAGCAAATTACCAGGATAATGACTCCCAGGTACTGGGAAACTGTTGTCATTGGGGCATGTAATTTTTCTCCCTTCCCAACCCCAACCTTCACATTCCTTTGATAAGATGAAGGCGTTCTGTATGAACATCCCAGTTTGTGTAGTGGAACAAGAAACCTTTTTTCTTTCCGACTGGGATAGGTAATATTAAACTGCTGAATGCAGTAGCCACGGCCAACGGGTATGGCCCCGTTTCTTATCAGGCAGATAGATCCTCTTTGTTGATTTTTTTTACAACAAAGGGGGGTGGGGAGTCTGATCTACCGTAGTTGGGTTGGTAATGGTTCTTAAAGGAATTCGTTATATTACACCTCTCTGCAAGTTGAGCAATATTTTTGCCCGGAGGTACCCATAGAGGGGCGTCCTGTCCGTTAACTTTTATGAAGCCTATAGGATCGAACACAGCCCTCATTCCGTTTTTAGTCTCGTTTTGATACAAAATCCATTCCATCATTTCCTGGGGGTTGAGAGGAATAGGGAACAGAGGAATCCCTTCTTTAGCATGTGGTGCTATGTGTGAGCAGACCCAACACCCACTTATATTAAACTTTACAGCAAACTCGTTAGACATGAACAAAAAGGTGTTGGAGTGAAATCGTCCATTAGTCAGTCCATCTTTCAAACTTCTCTTCTGTACTGATTCGGAGGGCGGAAAAAGGGCCAAGAATTAGGAAACACACCTTCGTGATTATTCACTCAGCTGTGGGGGTCCCCTGCTTGCAATTACTTAAATGGATCCAGCGATTCTGTCCTTTAACTGCCGTCGGAGTTTGGAGAAGCACTCGAAACGGTCCTTTCCACTTAAAGAGGCCATTTGGCCCATCGAGTCTGCACCGACCACAATCCCACCCAGGCCCTACCCTGATATTCCCACATATTTACCCGCTAATCCCTCTAACCTACGCATCCCAGGACACTAAGGGGCAATTTAGCATGGCCAATTAACCTAACCCGCACATCTTTGGACGGTGGGAGGAAACCGGAGCACCCGGAGGAAACTCACACAGACACGGGGAGAATGTGCAAACTCCACACAGACAGTGACCCAAGCCGGGAATCGAACCCAGACCCCTGGAGCTGTGAAGCAGCAGTGCTAACCACTGTGCTACCGTGCCGCCCACTTATCAGCACGAGGTCTCCTATCTGTGGTCCAGGGAAGTAGTCCTGTGGGTTAGAACCTTGATCCGGTGTCCGTGGAGTTGATCCAAAAGCGCACTGTACCTGTGAATGAAGAAACTTTGAAGACGATGTTAGCTGTCGGAAGTACTTCTGCATTTCATCACCCACAACGTGTAAATCTATCTGGGTGGGCAGGCTTGTATTGGCGTCCCAAGGTGTTCTACTGGGTCGGCCATAAATTATCTCTGCCGCCGAGAGTCCAGTGGTAGAGTGGGGCGTTATTCTCATGTGGTACAGAGCTAGGGGCAAAACCTTTAACCAGTTAAGGCCGGTTTCAGATGTTAACTTAGTCAATTTAGCTATGAGAGTTCCATTAGCTCTCTCCACTATTCCTGCTGCCTGGGGGTGGTAGGCACAGTGGAATTGTTGTTGGATGTGTAATGCATCACACAATTCCTTGTTGACTTTTCCTACAAAGTGGGGGCCATTATCTGAACTAATTTGTCGAGGCACCCCAAACCTTGGTATTACTTCAGCTAGCAACAATTTTACTATCGTCGAGGCCTTGTTATTTGTTGTTGGGAAAGCCTCTATCCGTCTACTAAATACATCAACAATCACAGGACAATACTTATAGCAATGTACACACGGCAATTCAATAAAATCTAGCTGAATACATTCAAACGGTCCACCTGGCAAGGGTGTTCATCCTGGCGAGCATCTCACCCCTTGACCAACATTGTTTTGCTGGCATGTCAAACATGATGCTATACGAGACTGGGCTGCCTCAGCTAGTCGGGGGTGCCACCAGGTACGGAGCATAAGGGGGATTTTAACTTGACTAATATTGACTGGAATTGTTATAGCTCTAGCTCGTTAGAGGGGTCAGTTTTTGTTCAAAGCGTGCAGGAAGGTTTTTTGACTCAGTATGTAGACAGGCCAACTAGAGGTGAGGCTATATTGGATCTGGTGCTGGGAAATGAGCCAGACCAGGTGCTAGACTTGGAAGTTGGTGTGCATTTTGGTGATAGTGACCACAATTCGGTTACGTTCACCTTAGTGATGGAAAGGGATAGGCATGAACCTCGGGCCAGTGGTTTTAGCTGGGGGAAGGGTAATTATGAGGCTATTAGGAGAGAATTAGGAAACATAGGTTGGACTAGGAGATTACAGGGACTGGGAACGTCCGACATGTGGAGTTTTTTCAAGGAGCAGCTACTGCGAGTCTGTGATAGGTATGTCCCTGTCAGGCAAGGAGGAATTGGTAGGGCTAGGGAACCGTGGTGCACCAAAAAAGTTTCTTTGTTGGTTAAAAAGAAAAAGGAGGCTTATGTTCGGATGAGACGTGAGCACTCGGGTAGTGCACTAGAAAGCTTTAGATTGGCTAAGAGGAAGTTGAAGAGCGAGCTTAGAAGGGCTAAAAGGGGACATGAGAAGACTTTGGCGGATAGGGTTAAAGAGAATCCTAAGGCGTTCTATAGGTATGTCAAGAACAGAAGGTTGGTTAGGGCAAGTTTAGGGCCAGTTATAGATGGCAGAGGGAAGTTATGTGTGGAACCGGAGGAGATTGGTGAAGCATTGAACCAATATTTCTCTTCGGTGTTCACGCAAGGGGACATGAATATAGCTGAGGAGGACACTGGGTTGCAAGGGAGTAGAATAGACAGTATTACAGTTGATAAGGAGGATGTGCAGGATATTCTGGAGGGTCTGAAAATAGATAAATCCCCTGGTCCGGATGGGATTTATCCAAGGATTCTCTGGGAGGCAAGAGAAGTGATTGCAGAGCCTCTGGCTCTGATCTTCAGGTCGTCGTTGGCCTCTGGTATAGTACCAGAAGATTGGAGGTTAGCGAATGTTGTCCCATTGTTTAAGAAGGGGAACAGAGACTTCCCCGGGAATTATAGACCGGTGAGTCTCACTTCTGTTGTCGGCAAGATGTTGGAAAAAATTATAAGGGATAGGATTTATAGTTATTTGGAGAGTAATGAATTGATAGGTGATAGTCAGCATGGTTTTGTGGCAGGTAGGTCGTGCCTTACTAACCTTATTGAGTTTTTTGAGAAAGTGACCAAGGAGGTGGATGGGGGCAAGGCAGTGGACGTGGTATATATGGATTTTAGTAAGGCGTTTGATAAGGTTCACCATGGTAGGCTTCTGCAGAAAATGCAGATGTATGGGATTGGGGGTGATCTAGGAAATTGGATCAGGAATTGGCTAGCGGATAGGAAACAGAGGGTGGTGGTTGATAGTAAATATTCATCATGGAGTGCGGTTACAAGTGGTGTACCTCAGGGATCTGTTTTGGGGCCACTGCTGTTTGTAATATTTATTAATGATCTGGATGAGGGTATAGTTGGGTGGATTAGCAAATTTGCTGATGACACCAAAGTCGGTGGTGTGGTAGACAGTGAGGAAGGGTGTCGTAGTTTGCAGGAAGACTTAGACAGGTTGCAAAGTTGGGCCGAGAGGTGGCGGATGGAGTTTAATGCGGAGAAGTGTGAGGTAATTCACTTTGGTAGGAATAACAGATGTGTTGAGTATAGGGCTAACGGGAGGACTTTGAATAGTGTGGAGGAGCAGAGGGATCTAGGTGTATGTGTGCATAGATCCCTGAAAGTTGGGAATCAAGTAGATAAGGTTGTTAAGAAGGCATATGGTGTCTTGGCGTTTATTGGTAGGGGGATTGAATTTAGGAGTCGTAGCGTTATGTTGCAACTGTACACAACTCTGGTGCGGCCGCACTTGGAGTACTGTGTGCAGTTCTGGTCCCCACATTACAGGAAGGATGTGGAGGCTTTGGAGAGGGTGCAGAGGAGGTTTACCAGGATGTTGCCTGGTATGGAGGGGAGATCCTATGAGGAGAGGCTGAGGGATTTGGGATTGTTTTCGCTGGAAAGGCGGCGGCTAAGAGGGGATCTTATTGAAACATATAAGATGATTAGAGGTTTAGATAGGGTGGATAGTGATAGCCTTTTTCCTCTGATGGAGAAATCCAGCACGAGGGGGCATGGCTTTAAATTGAGGGGGGGTAGTTATAGAACCGATGTCAGGGGTAGGTTCTTTACCCAGAGGGTGGTGAGGGATTGGAATGCCCTGCCAGCATCAGTAGTAAATGCGCCTAGTTTGGGGGCGTTTAAGAGATCCGTAGATAGGTTCATGGACGAAAAGAAATTGGTTTAGGTTGGAGGGTCACAGTTTTTTTTTTAACTGGTCGGTGCAACATCGAGGGCCGAAGGGCCTGTTCTGCGCTGTAATGTTCTATGTTCTATGTTCTATAATACCATTCATTCCCTCCTTGCCAAAGTGGGTATCGGAATGAAGACAATCAAGCAATAAAGGCAGTAATGCATCAGGTATACACACTTGGCCAATTGGAGTAACCCAAAGGCCTAATGACGCAGAATGCGAACATCCATGCTCCTTCCAAATGTCCTTTTCAGAGGCAGGGGCGTCCCCCCTGTAAGCGCTGAACAGTGACAATATCTGGCATGCCTGGTGTGTTCAAAGAAAATTAAGCTCTTCATGTGAGTCAACCAAAGTATTACCGTCAGAACAGTAAGGCAGTGAAAGATGTACCCAGACACTGGTCTTAATACTTTTGTACAAATTCTAATACAAAGAGTGTTTAATTTTTTCAGGGATCATGTCACAGTGAGAGATCTAACCTTTTTAAACAGGTAATTTTATTATTGATCCTGATTGGCAGATTATTAATTTATTCCTGAAAACTTCAGTTCCTTTGAGGATAAATTTAATCCCTGTTAATATTGTTCAATATTCACTCTGCAGGAACCGGTTCCCAGGTGCAGGCATGGAGTTACTGAACTTGTCTGAAGTCCACAAAAAGCAGCACCTGCAGTAGCTGTGAGCCACCAGCAGATGGTGGCATTGTGTCACTTTAATCTCAAGACAGTGAAAGAGGGTTTTTCTCTGGTTTCCCCTATGGGTTTTAAAAGGATCCTGTCCCTCTCTCCCTGATGTAACTTTATTGTTGGAATCGGAAGGGGGAAATACCACTGCCACAAATTTAACATCACGCAATTAATTATACATAAAAGGAGTGTTTACTGACTTTGAAAAGTGTTGAATAAGCAAGGTGGGACAAACACAAGTCTATAAGAAGGTGCATCTGTTCCCTCTTTCCCTCAATATGGAGAGTCCGAGAGCGGGAACTGCGAGAGGTTAATTTACGAAACCAACAACAGCACGAGGGCTGAGAAGGACTTGGAGTATTTTTACACAATGTTGCCTTCCTCTGTGCACTTCCTATTCATGTTTCTCTCAACAGTAAGTTGACCAATGTGGATTCAGGAGCGTTTACACAAACCACTTTCTGCCAATTTAATACAAATTGTCTGAATTCATTTCCAAATGTTTCAGCGAACTTAATTGCTAATCCTCAGAAAAAACTGAGCAATGTTGAAAATTACACTGGAAATTATTGAGCCAATGAGACATTTTCTAATTGAATTAGCGAAATGTAAATGACTCCTGGACACAATGGGCCATTTACAGAGTAAACTTCAATTGGCATCTTTCAAATTGATCTAAAAAGGGCTGGAAGAGTTGAGCCTCAATATACTGGTTACATTGTATAAGTTCCAGTTAACTCCAGTTTTATAAACTTGTGTTACTAATTGTGTTGCTATCTTCCCCGACACATTATTTTCAATACCCTAATCTGGTAAAGTTGGCTCCCATTTTGCATAAAAACCTTCCTGGTTTTTCACACATCCGAGGTGGAAAGGAAAGTTTCTGACTCAAAAAATGCAGAATGGGTACTTAATCTGCCATTGAAATGTCTTCAGTTTGGTGTCGGTGAGCCGGGAATACATGCTGAAGCAGCTGTTTTTTAACTTGTATTTATATATTTTTAAACTCTTTCCTACAGTTCCACATCTTCCTCCTGCAACCAACACTGAAAAGGCTGAGCTTCCTTCAGTTTTCCTGAGTGAAAATATTTTGGTGTTACAAATATAAATTGTTTAATGAGCCACTGAAGTCTAGAAATTCAAAACTCACCACCACTGCATTCACTAACTTTATGAGCACCTCACCAGTATTTATTTTGTTTTACTGTAACTCCTGACAAGATCAGAGGTTGAAAATTTAAATTTTTGGGCAAGTATTTGTTTCATAATGAGGCCAAGTAGGGATTTGTTTGCAGTCCCTCCATGTGAAAGTAGTTCATTGTACCTGGAGCAGCCGGAAATATTTCTGTAGCAATGTCATCAAGTGCTGCGCAAATGCAAGTTTTCTTTTACTGTTTGGTTGGGGTTGGATTTGGGGAGCGGTCGAAGGGCGAGGTTACCGTCTCCAATCCTCCTCCTCCTGTTCATCCGTATCGGTATTTTGGAACAACATTGGCAGACCTGATATGTCAGGAGATACCTCCGGTTTTTTACCTTTCCTTTGTTCGGCTTGCCGTTCTAATCCTTGTTTTCTGTTTCGTCTTTCCCTTTCCAGCCTTTCTTGTTTAACCCTTTCACTCATTTCATGATCCTCACACTGCAACTTCAATTGTTGGGTTTATCACATTCACTGATCCCTCTCCGACGTGTATTATCCCCCCCAGGCCGCCCCCCCCCCTCAATCTACCAAAATGCATCACCTCGCATTTGTCTAAATTAAACTCCATCTGCTTTCTATAATAGGGTGACCAGAATTGCACACAGTATTCCAAGTGTGGCCTTACCAATGTCTTGTACAACTTCAACAATACGTCCCATCTCCTGTATTCAATGTTCTGACTGGTGGAACCAAGCATGCCGAATGCCTTCTTCACCACTCTGTCCACCTGTGACTCCACTTTCAAGGAGCTATGAACATATACCCCTAGATCTTTGTTCTGTAACTCTCTCCAAAGCCCTACCATTAACTGAGTAAGTCCTGTCCTGGTTCAATCTACCAAAATGCATCACCTTGCATTTGTCTAAATTCAACTCCATTTGCCATTCGTCAGCCCACTGGCCCAATTGATCAAGATCCCGTTGCAATTGGAGATAACTTTCTTCACTGTCCACTATGCCACCAATCTTAGTGTCATCTGCAAACTTACTAACCATGTCTCCTATATTCTCATCCAAATCATTAATATAAATGACAAATAACAGTGGGCCCAGCACTGATCCCTGAGGCACACCACTGGTCACAGGCCTCCAGTCTGAAAAACAACTCTCTACAACCACCCTCTGGCTTCTGTCAAGAAGCCAATTTTGTATCCATTTAGATACTTCACCCTGGATCCCATGAGTTTTAACCTTATGTAACAACCTACCATGCGGTACCTTGTCAAAGGCCTTGCTAAAGTCCATGTAGACAACATCAACTGCACTGCCCTCATCTACCTTCTTGGTTACCCCTTCAAAAAACTCAATCAAATTTGTGAGACATGATTTTCCACTCACAAAGCCGTGCTGACTGTCCCTAATCAGTCCTTGCATCTCTAAATGCCTGTAGATCCTGTCTCTCAAAATACCTTCCAACAACTTACCCACCACAGATGTGAGGCTCACCGGCCTGTAGTTCCCAGGCTTTTCCCTGCAGCCCTTTTTAAACAAAGGCACAACATTTGCCACCCTCCAATCTTCAGGCACCTCACCCGTGACTATCGATGATTCAAATATCTCTGCTTGGGGACCCGCAATTTCCTCCCTCGCCCCCCCACAACGTCCTGGGATACACTTCATCAGGTCCTGGGGATTTATCTACCTTGATGCGCTTTAAGACTTCCAGCACCTCCTTCTCTGTAATATGTACACTCCTCAAGACATCACTATTTATTTCCCCAAGTTCCCTAACATCCATGCTTTTAGGATCTCACCCATCTCTCGTGGTTTCCTTGTCCATGTTTGATCTGAAGCCATGAGACTTCATGGAGTCCGGAATCGATGTTGAGGAGTGATTTTAACTTCCCCCTTCATAGACTGGGATTCCTTTTGTGTCAGGGGCTTGGACGGGGCAGAGTTTGTTCAGTGTGTCCAAGAGTGCTTCTTGAGGCAATACGTAGATCGTCCAACTTGGGAAGGGGCTATCTTAGACCTGGTTCTGGGAAACGAGTCGGACAGGTGATTGGTGTCTCAGTGGGGAACCATTTTGGGAACAGTGATCACAATTCTATAAGTTTCAAGGTACTTGTAGAATAGGATAGAAGTAATCCCAGAGTGAAAGTACTAAACTGGGGGAAGGCTAACTACGAGAGTATTTTAACAAAGAGGTTGTGCTGGAATCTTTGAATGGCATCAAGATAGATAAGTCGCCGGGTCCGGATGGGATGTACCCCAGGTTACTGTGGGAGGCGAGGGAAGAGATTGCAGAGCCTCTGGCGATGATCTTTGCGTCGTCGATGGAGATGGGAGAGGTGCCAGAGGATTGGGGGATTGCGGATGTGGTTCGTATTTTCAAGAAGGGGAATAGGGATAGCCCAGGAAATTACCGACCGGTGAGCCTAACCTCAGTGGTTGGTAAGCTGATGGAGAAGATCCTGAGGGACAAGATTTATGAACATTTGGAGAGGTTTAGTATGCTCAAGAATACTCAGCATGGCTTTGTCAAAGGCAGATCGTGCCTTACGAGCCTGGTGGAGTTCTTCAAAAATGTGACTAAACACATTGACGAAGGGAAGGCGGTAGATGTGGTTTATATGGATTTTAGCAAGGCGTTCGATAAGGTCCCCCATGCAAGGCTTCTAGAAAAAGTGAGAGGGCATGGGATCCAAGGGGCTGCTGCCCGGTAGATCCAGAACTGGCTTGCCCAAAGGAGGCAGAGAGTGGATGGAGATGGGTCTTTTGCTAAATGGAGGTCGGTCACCAGTGGTGTGCCCCAGGGATCTGTTCTGGGACCCTTGCTGTTTGTCATTTTCATAAATGACCTGGATGAGGAAGTGGAGGGATGGGTTGGTAAGTTTGCCGACGACACAAAGGTTGGTGGGGTTGTGGATAGTCTGGAGGGATCATAGAAATCATAGAAACCCTACAGTGCAGAAGGAGGCCATTCGGCCCATCGAGTCTGCACTGACCACAATCCCACCCAGGCCCTACCCCCACATATTTACCTGCTAATCCCTCTAACCTACGCATCTCAGGGGCAATTTTAACCTGGCCAATCAACCTAACCCGCACATCTTTGGACTGTGGGAGGAAACCGGAGCACCCGGAGGAAACCCACGCAGACACGAGGAGAATGTGCAACCTCCACACAGACAGTGATGTCAGAAGTTACAGCGGGACATAGATAGGATGCAAGACTGGGCGGAGAAGTGACAGATGGACTTCAGATAAATGCATAGTGGTCCATTTTGGCAGGTCAAATGGGATGAAGGAGTACAATATAAAGGGAAAGACTCTTAGTACTGTAGAGGATCAGAAGGACCTTGGGGTCCGGGTCCATAGGACTCTAAAATCTGCCCCGCAGGTGGTGGTTAAGAAGGCGTATGGTGTGTTGGCCTTTATCAATCGAGGGATTGAGTTTAGGAGTCCGGGGATAATGATGCAGCTATATAAGACCCTCGTCAGACCCCACTTGGAGTACTGTGCTCAGTTCTGGTCGCCTCATTACAGGAAGGATGTGGAAAAGATTGAAAGGGTGCAGAGGAGATTTACAAGGATGTTGCCTGGATTGAGTGGCATGCCTTATGAGGATAGGCTGAGGGAGCTCGGTCTTTTCTCCTTGGAGAGACGTAGGATGAGAGGAGACCTAATAGAGGTATATAAGATGTTGAGAGGCATAGATCGGGTGGACTCTCAGAGGCTTTTTCCCAGGGTGGAAATGGCTGCTACGAGAGGACACAGGTTTAAGGTGCTGGGGGGTAGGTACAGGGGAGATGTTAGGGGGAAGTTTTTCACACAGAAGGTGGTGGGTGAGTGGAATCGGCTGCCGTCAGTGGTGGTGGAGGCAAACTCAATAGGGTCTTTTAAGAGGCTCCTGGATGAGTACATGGGACTTAATAGGATGGAGTCATGTCTCTGTGATGCCCACAACATCGTACCGGCCAATTTCAATGTGCGCAACAAGCGCATTAACCGTGTTCCGTATACTGGGCGCATTGAGGTACAACACCCTCAGTCCCGCATTGACCACCTCCCGTATCATACTTGGCACCTTTTTTGCTCTGCCTGAGGTTAGATTCCTGCCACCTTCTATACTCTGCTCTATTACGTGGTCTGGAAACTTTACTAACCTCTCCTGAGCCCCCAGCTCCATTAACCTGCACTTCTACCCTCTCCTTTAACTTTGATTTTCTACTGTGGAGCCAGATGAGGTGGGTGAGGTCCTTAACGAGTACTTTGCATCAGTATTCACAAAGGAGAAGGAAGTGGTGGATGGTGAGTGTAGAAAGGAGGATGTTGACATTCTCCGACATGTTGAGATAAAAAGGGAGGCGGTTTTGAAAAACAGTAAGGTGGACAAGTCCCCAGGGCCAGATAGGGTCTATTCCAGAATACTGAGAGAGGCGAGGGGAGAAATTGCTGAGGCCTTGGCCAAAATCTTTGTATCCTCTTTAGTCACGGGCGAGGTACCAGAGGATTGGAGAGTAGCTAACATTGTTCCTCTGTTTAAGAAGGGAAATTACAGCCTGTGAGCCTCACATCAGTGGTGGGGAAATTATTGGAGAAGATTCTTAGGGACAGGATGTACTCACATCTGGAAGAGAATAGGCTTATTAGCGATAGGCAGCATGGTTCTGTGAAGGGGAGGTCGTGTCTCACAAACTTGATTGAGTTCTTTGAGGAACTGACAAGAAAAATTGACCATGGCAGGGCAGCGGATGTTGTGTACATGGACTTTAGTAAAGCCTTCGATAAGGTTCCTCATGGCAGGCTGATACAGAAGGTGAAATCATATGGGATCCGAGGTGAGCTGGTAAGATGGATACAGAACAGGCTTGGGCACAGAAAGCAGAGAGTAGCAGTGGAAGGATACTTTTCTAACTGGAGGTCTGTGACAAGCGGTGTTCCACAAGGATCAGTGCTGGGGCCTCTGTTGTTTGTAATATATATAAATGATTTGGAGGAAAATGTAGGTGGTCTGATTAGTAAATTTGCAGATGATACAAAAATTGGGAGAGTAGCGGATAGTGAGGAGGATTGTCAGAGGATACAGCAGGATGTAAATCGCCTGGAGACCTGGACCGAAAGATGGCAGATGGAATTTAACCAGGACAAATGTGAGGTGATGCGATTTGGAAGGTCTGCTGCAGAAGGAAAGTATTCAGTAAATGGTAGAGCCCTTAGAAATATTAGCACAGAGAGGGATCTGGGCGTGCAGATCCACAGTTCCCTGAGGTGGCAACTCAGATGGACAAGGTGGTCAAGAAGGTATATGGCACGCTGGCCTTCATCGGTCGGGGAGTTGAGGAATTGGAAAATCATGTTGCAGCTGTATAAGACTTTGGTTCGGCCCCATTTGGAGTATTGTGAACATTTCTGGTCACCACACTACTGGAAGGATGTTGATGCATTGGAAAGGGTGCAGAAGAGATTTACCAGGATGCTGCCTGGTTTGGAGGATATGGACTATGAAGAAAGATTGAACAAACTTGGATTGTTTTCACTGGAGCGTCGGAGGATGAGGGGGGACCTGATAGAGGTTTACAAGATTACGACAGGCTTGGATAGAGTGGAGAGTCAGAGTCTTTTTCCCAGGGTCAAAGGGTCAACTACTCGGGGGCACAGGTTGAGAGTGAGAGGGGGAAAGTTTAACAGAGATGTGAGGGGCACGTTTTCCACACAGAGGGTGGTGAATGCCTGGAACGCGCTGCCGGAGGAGGTGGTGGAAGCAGATTCTATAACAACGTTCAAGAGGCATCTGGATAGATACATGAATAGGCAGGGAATAGAGGGATATGGACCACACAGAGACAAGAAAATATTAGAGAGGCATCTGTGTTGGCACAGACTTGGTGGGCCGAAGGGCCTGGTCCTGTGCCGTACTGTTCTTTGTTGAGTCCCATGGAAACATCCTCCTGACTGTATAACCACTGTGCCACCACCTCTGCTGGGTCTGTCCTGCCGGTGAGACAGGACCTACCCAGGGATGGTGGTGTCTGGAATGTTATCTGGAAGGTATGGTTCCGTGAGAATGACGATGTCAGGCTGTTGCTTGGCTCGTCTCTCCGAATTTTGGCACTGGGCCCCAGATGTTCGGAAGGACGATGTTACAGCGTTGACAGGGCTGGACTTCCCGGTATTGTTTCCGGTGCCTCAGTCGATGCCAGATAGTCCGTCTGGTTTCATTTCTTTCAAAATTCATCATGTTTTGAGACAACGGAGTATCTCGCTCGGCCAGTTCAGAGTCACCCACATTGCTGAGGCTCTGGAGTCACAGGTAGGCCAGACCGGGGAAGGACGGCAGATTCCCTTCCCTCAAGGACATTAGTGAACCAGATGGGTCATGGTCACCATTACTAAGAGATAAATTTCACCAGCTGCTGTGCTGGGATTCGAACCTGTGTCCCCACAGTATTAGCCTGGGGATTAATAGTCCAGTGACATTACACCAGTGTCTCTCCCTGCTGTTAGCAAATGGCAGAGCAGGCTGGAGGGGCTGGAACATCCGCATGGACAGGAGGGGCTGGAACATCCGCATGGACAGGAGGGGCTGGAACATCCGCATGGACAGGAGGGGCTGGAACATCCGCATGGACAGGAGGGGCTGGAACATCCGCATGGACAGGAGGGGCTGGAACATCCGCATGGACAGGAGGGGCTGGAACATCCGCATGGACAGGAGGGGCTGGAACATCCGCATGGACAGGAGGGGCTGGAACATCCGCATGGACAGGAGGGGCTGGAACATCCGCATGGACAGGAGGGGCTGGAACATCCGCATGGACAGGAGGGGCTGGAACATCCGCATGGACAGGAGGGGCTGGAACATCCGCATGGACAGGAGGGGCTGGAACATCCGCATGGACAGGAGGGGCTGGAACATCCGCATGGACAGGAGGGGCTGGAACATCCGCATGGACAGGAGGGGCTGGAACATCCGCATGGACAGGAGGGGCTGGAACATCCGCATGGACAGGAGGGGCTGGAACATCCGCATGGACAGGAGGGGCTGGAACATCCGCATGGACAGGAGGGGCTGGAACATCCGCATGGACAGGAGGGGCTGGAACATCCGCATGGACAGGAGGGGCTGGAACATCCGCATGGACAGGAGGGGCTGGAACATCCGCATGGACAGGAGGGGCTGGAACATCCGCATGGACAGGAGGGGCTGGAACATCCGCATGGACAGGAGGGGCTGGAACATCCGCATGGACAGGAGGGGCTGGAACATCCGCATGGACAGGAGGGGCTGGAACATCCGCATGGACAGGAGGGGCTGGAACATCCGCATGGACAGGAGGGGCTGGAACATCCGCATGGACAGGAGGGGCTGGAACATCCGCATGGACAGGAGGGGCTGGAACATCCGCATGGACAGGAGGGGCTGGAATATCCGCATGGACAGGAGGGGCTGAAAGGCCAGGTTATTTTTTATTGAATATTGAGATACCCATTCAGGAAAAAACATTCAACCAATGGGAACGGGAACAACATTCCTGACATTATATTTCAAAACAGAACGGAGTGTCAGACCCTACGGCCGAGCACAGAGTGAGAGAGTTCAATCAGACTCTACGGCCGAGCACAGAGTTCAATCAGACCCTACGGCCGAGCACAAAGAGTGAGAGTTCAATCAGACCCTATGACCGAGCACAGAGAGTGAGAGTTCAATCAGACACTACGGCCGAGCACAGAGAGAGTTCAATCAGACCCTATGGCTGAGCACAGAGAGAGTTCAATCAGGCCCTACGGCCGAGCACAGAGTGAGAGAGTTCAATCAGACCCTACGGCCGAGCACAGAGTAAGAGAGTTCAATCAGACCCTACGGCCGAGCACAGAGTGTCGTCAGGGGTAAACAGTATTTACAGATGTTACAAATCAGAGATAAATGAGGAGCCGAATTCTCCAAGTCCTGGTGTGACAGCTCATAGAGTCACCTCAATTAATTCCCATCCAATCCCAGCACAGGTCAGTGTGATGTCCGTCCAATCCCAGCACAGATCAGAGAGATTTCTGTCCAATCCCAGCACAGATCAGAGAGATTTCAGTCCAATCCCAGCACAGATCAGAGAGATTTCAGTCCAATCCCAGCACAGATCAGAGAGATTTCAGTCCAATCCCAGCACAGATCAGAGAGATTTCTTGCCGGGTAGTTTGCGGCGGTCCTTGATGGCATTTCTTTTTCTTTTCTTAGCGAGGAATGTCTCCACCTTGCCACTCCTCTTCAGCTCCAGGTATTTCTCCTTCAGCTCCAGTTTCCGCTGCTCAGCTGTGAACAGGAACAGACATGGAGTTTCCTCACCAGCAGAGTTCAGACAGCAAGTCAAATACACTTGGCTCAGGAACGAGACTATAGAACAGTGTGTGTGCGTGTGTGTGGGAGACCCGTACCCCAGTGAGAGTCAGTGTGTGTGTGGAACCCGTACCCCAGTGAGAGTCAGTGTGTGGGAGACCCGTACCCCAGTGAGAGTCAGTGTGTGTGGAACCCGTACCCCAGTGAGAGTCAGTGTGTGTGGAACCCGTACCCCAGTGAGAGTCAGTGTGTGTGGGACCCGTACCCCAGTGAGAGTCAGTGTGTGTGTGGAACCCGTACCCCAGTGAGAGTCAGTGTGTGTGGAACCCGTACCCCAGTGAGAGTCAGTGTGTGTGGAACCCGTACCCCAGTGAGAGTCAGTGTGTGTGGGACCCGTACCCCAGTGAGAGTCAGTGTGTGTGGGACCCGTACCCCAGTGAGAGTCAGTGTGTGTGGGACCCGTACCCCAGTGAGAGTCAGTGTGTGTGGGACCCGTACCCCAGTGAGAGTCAGTGTGTGTGGGACCCGTACCCCAGTGAGAGTCAGTGTGTGTGGAACCCGTACCCCAGTGAGAGTCAGTGTGTGTGGGACCCGTACCCCAGTGAGAGTCAGTGTGTGTGGAACCCGTACCCCAGTGAGAGTCAGTGTGTGTGGGACCCGTACCCCAGTGAGAGTCAGTGTGTGTGGAACCCGTACCCCAGTGAGAGTCAGTGTGTGTGGGACCCGTACCCCAGTGAGAGTCAGTGTGTGTGGAACCCGTGCCCCAGTGAGAGTCAGTGTGTGTGGGACCCGTACCCCAGTGAGAGTCAGTGTGTGTGGAACCCGTACCCCAGTGAGAGTCAGTGCGTGTGGGACCCGTACCCCAGTGAGAGTCAGTGTGTGTGGGACCCGTACCCCAGTGAGAGTCAGTGTGTGTGGGACCCGTACCCCAGTGAGAGTCAGTGTGTGTGGGACCCGTACCCCAGTGAGAGTCAGTGTGTGTGGGACCTGTACCCCAGTGAGAGTCAGTGTGGGTGAGACCCGTACCCCAGTGAGAGTCAGTGTGTGTGGGACCCGTACCCCAGTGAGAGTCAGTGTGTGTGGGACCCGTACCCCAGTGAGAGTCAGTGTGTGTGGGACCCGTACCCCAGTGAGAGTCAGTATGTGTGGGAGACCCGTACCCCAGTGAGAGTCAGTGTGTGTGGGACCCGTACCCCAGTGAGAGTTAGTGTGTGTGGGACCCGTACCCCAGTGAGAGTCAGTGTGTGTGGGACCCGTACCCCAGTGAGAGTCAGTGTGTGGAACCCGTACCCCAGTGAGAGTCAGTGTGTGTGGGACCCGTACCCCAGTGAGAGTCAGTGTGTGTGGGACCCGTACCCCAGTGAGAGTCAGTATGTGTGGGAGACCCGTACCCCAGTGAGAGTCAGTGTGTGTGGGACCCGTACCCCAGTGAGAGTCAGTGTGTGGAACCCGTACCCCAGTGAGAGTCAGTGTGTGTGGGACCCGGACCCCAGTGAGAGTCAGTGTGTGTGGGACCCGTACCCCAGTGAGAGTCAGTGTGTGTGGGACCCGTACCCCAGTGAGAGTCAGTGTGTGTGGAACCCGTACCCCAGTGAGAGTCAGTGTGTGTGGGACCCGGACCCCAGTGAGAGTCAGTATGTGTGGAACCCGTACCCCAGTGAGAGTCAGTGTGTGTGGAACCCGTACCCCAGTGAGAGTCAGTGTGTGTGGAACCCGTACCCCAGTGAGAGTCAGTGTGTGTGACCCGTACCCCAGTGAGAGTCAGTGTGTGTGGGACCCGTACCCTAGTGAGAGTCAGTGTGTGTGACCCGTACCCCAGTGAGAGTCAGTGTGTGTGACCCGTACCCCAGTGAGAGTCAGTGTGTGTGACCCGTACCCCAGTGAGAGTCAGTGTGTGTGGGACCCGTACCCCAGTGAGAGTCAGTGTGTGTGACCCGTACCCCAGTGAGAGTGACCCGTACCCCAGTGAGAGTCAGTGTGTGTGGGACCCGTACCCCAGTGAGAGTCAGTGTGTGAGAGACCCGTACCCCAGTGAGAGTCAGTGTGTGTGGGACCCGTACCCCAGTGAGAGTCAGTGTGTGTGTGGGACCCGTACCCCAGTGAGAGTCAGTGTGTGTGGGACCCGTACCCCAGTGAGAGTCAGTGTGTGTGGGACCCGTACCCCAGTGAGAGTCAGTGTGTGTGGGACCCGTACCCCAGTGAGAGTCAGTATGTGTGGGAGACCCGTACCCCAGTGAGAGTCAGTGTGTGTGGGACCCGTACCCCAGTGAGAGTCAGTGTGTGTGGGACCCGTACCCCAGTGAGAGTCAGTGTGTGTGGGACCAGTACCCCAGTGAGAGTCAGTGTGTGTGTGGGACCCGTACCCCAGTGAGAGTCAGTGTGTGTGGGACCCGTACCCCAGTGAGAGTCAGTGTGTGTGGGACCCGTACCCCAGTGAGAGTCAGTGTGTGTGGGACCCGTACCCCAGTGAGAGTCAGTGTGTGTGAAACCCGTACCCCAGTGAGAGTCAGTGTGTGTGAAACCCGTACCCCAGTGAGAGTCAGTGTGTGTGGGACCCGTACCCCAGTGAGAGTCAGTGTGTGTGGGACCCGTACCCCAGTGAGAGTCAGTGTGTGTGGGAGACCCGTACCCCAGTGAGAGTCAGTGTGTGTGGGACCCGTACCCCAGTGAGAGTCAGTGTGTGTGTGACCCGTACCCCAGTGAGAGTCAGTGTGTGTGACCCGTACCCCAGTGAGAGTGACCCGTACCCCAGTGAGAGTCAGTGTGTGTGGGACCCGTACCCCAGTGAGAGTCAGTGTGTGTGTGGGACCCGTACCCCAGTGAGAGTCAGTGTGTGTGGAATCCGTACCCCAGTGAGAGTCAGTGTGTGTGGAACCCGTACCCCAGTGAGAGTCAGTGTGTGTGGGACCCGTACCCCAGTGAGAGTCAGTGTGTGTGGAACCCGTACCCCAGTGAGAGTCAGTGTGTGTGGAACCCGTACCCCAGTGAGAGTCAGTGTGTGTGGGACCCGTACCCCAGTGAGAGTCAGTGTGTGTGGGACCCGTACCCCAGTGAGAGTCAGTGTGTGTGGAACCCGTACCCCAGTGAGAGTCAGTGTGTGTGGGACCCGTACCCCAGTGAGAGTCAGTGTGTGTGGGACCCGTACCCCAGTGAGAGTCAGTGTGTGTGTGGGACCCGTACCCCAGTGAGAGTCGGTGTGTGTGGAACCCGTACCCCAGTGAGAGTCAGTGTGTGTGGAATCCGTACCCCAGTGAGAGTCAGTGTGTGTGGAACCCATACCCCAGTGAGAGTCAGTGTGTGTGGAACCCGTACCCCAGTGAGAGTCAGTGTGTGTGGAACCCGTACCCCAGTGAGAGTCAGTGTGTGTGGGACCCGTACCCCAGTGAGAGTCAGTGTGTGTGGGACCCGTACCTCAGTGAGAGTCAGTGTGTGTGGGACCCGTACTCCAGTGAGAGTCAGTATGTGTGGGAGACCCGTACCCCAGTGAGAGTCAGTGTGTGTGGGACCCGTACCCCAGTGAGAGTCAGTGTGTGTGGGACCTGTACCCCAGTGAGAGTCAGTGTGTGTGGGACCCGTACCCCAGTGAGAGTCAGTGTGTGTGGGACCCGTACCCCAGTGGGAGTCAGTGTGTGTGGGACCCGTACCCCAGTGAGAGTCAGTGTGTGTGGGACCCGTACCCCAGTGAGAGTCAGTGTGTGTGGGACCCGTACACCAGTGAGAGTCAGTGTGTGGGAGACCCATACCCCAGTGAGAGTCAGTGTGTGTGACCCGTACCCCAGTGAGAGTCAGTGTGTGTGGGACCCGTACTCCAGTGAGAGTCAGTGTGTGTGGGACCTGTACCCCAGTGAGAGTCAGTGTGTGTGACCCGTACCCCAGTGAGAGTCAGTGTGTGTGGGACCCGTACCCCAGTGAGAGTCAGTGTGTGTGGGACCCGTACTCCAGTGAGAGTCAGTGTGTGTGGGACCCGTACCCCAGTGAGAGTCAGTGTGTGTGGGACCCGTACCCCAGTGAGAGTCAGTGTGTGTGGGACCCGTACCCCAGTGAGAGTCAGTGTGTGTGGGACCCGTACCCCAGTGAGAGTCAGTGTGTGTGGGACCCGTACCCCAGTGAGAGTCAGTGTGTGTGGGACCCGTACCCCAGTGAGAGTCAGTGTGTGTGGGACCCGTACCCCAGTGAGAGTCAGTGTGTGTGGAACCCGTACCCCAGTGAGAGTCAGTGTGTGTGGGACCCGTACCCCAGTGAGAGTCAGTGTGTGTGACCCGTACCCCAGTGAGAGTCAGTGTGTGTGTGACCCGTACCCCAGTGAGAGTCAGTGTGTGGGACCCGTACCCCAGTGAGAGTCAGTGTGTGTGGAACCCGTACCCCAGTGAGAGTCAGTGTGTGTGACCCGTACCCCAGTGAGAGTCAATGTGTGTGACCCGTACCCCAGTGAGAGTGACCCGTACCCCAGTGAGAGTCAGTGTGTGTGGGACCCGTACCCCAGTGAGAGTCAGTGTGTGTGGGACCCGTACCCCAGTGAGAGTCAGTGTGTGTGGAACCCGTACCCCAGTGAGAGACAGTGTGTGAGAGACCCGTACCCCAGTGAGAGTCAGTGTGTGTGGGACCCGTACCCCAGTGAGTCAGTGTGTGTGGGACCCGTACCCCAGTGAGAGTCAGTGTGTGTGTGGGACCCGTACCCCAGTGAGAGTCAGTGTGTGTGGAACCCGTACCCCAGTGAGAGTCAGTGTGTGTGGAACCCGTACCCCAGTGAGAGTCAGTGTGTGTGGAACCCGTACCCCAGTGAGAGTCAGTGTGTGTGTGACCCGTACCCCAGTGAGAGTCAGTGTGTGTGGAATCCGTACCCCAGTGAGAGTCAGTGTGTGTGGAACCCGTACCCCAGTGAGAGTCAGTGTGTGTGGGACCCGTACCCCAGTGAGAGTCAGTGTGTGTGGGACCCGTACCCCAGTGAGAGTCAGTGTGTGTGGGACCCGTACCCCAGTGAGAGTCAGTGTGTGTGGGACCCGTACCCCAGTGAGAGTCAGTGTGTGTGGGACCCGTACCCCAGTGAGAGTCAGTGTGTGTGGGACCCGTACCCCAGTGAGAGTCAGTGTGTGTGGGACCTGTACCCCAGTGAGAGTCAGTGTGTGTGGGACCCGTACTCCAGTGAGAGTCAGTATGTGTGGGACCCGTACCCCAGTGAGAGTCAGTGTGTGTGGGACCCGTACCCCAGTGAGAGTCAGTGTGTGTGGGACCCGTACACCAGTGAGAGTCAGTGTGTGTGGGACCCAGACCCCAGTGAGAGTCAGTGTGTGTGACCCGTACCCCAGTGAGAGTCAGTGTGTGTGGGACCCGTACCCCAGTGAGAGTCAGTGTGTGTGGGAGACCCGTACCCCAGTGAGAGTCAGTGTGTGTGGAACCCGTACCCCAGTGAGAGTCAGTGTGTGTGGGACCCGTACCCCAGTGAGAGTCAGTGTGTGGGACCCGTACCCCAGTGAGAGTCAGTGTGTGTGACCCGTACCCCAGTGAGAGTCAGTGTGTGTGGGACCCGTACACCAGTGAGAGTCAGTGTGTGTGGGACCCATACCCCAGTGAGAGTCAGTGTGTGTGACCCGTACCCCAGTGAGAGTCAGTGTGTGTGGGACCCGTACCCCAGTGAGAGTCAGTGTGTGTGACCCGTACCCCAGTGAGAGTCAGTGTGTTGACCCGTACCCCAGTGAGAGTCAGTGTGTGTGGGACCCGTACACCAGTGAGAGTCAGTGTGTGTGGGACCCATACCCCAGTGAGAGTCAGTGTGTGTGACCCGTACCCCAGTGAGAGTCAGTGTGTGTGGGACCCGTACCCCAGTGAGAGTCAGTGTGTGTGGGAGACCCGTATCCCAGTGAGAGTCAGTGTGTGTGACCCGTACCCCAGTGAGAGTCAGTGTGTGGGACCCGTACCCCAGTGAGAGTCAGTGTGTGGGACCCGTACCCCAGTGAGAGTCAGTGTGTGTGACCCGTACCCCAGTGAGAGTCAGTGTGTGTGACCCGTACCCTAGTGAGAGTCAGTGTGTGTGACCCGTACCCCAGTGAGAGTCAGTGTGTGTGACCCGTACCCCAGTGAGAGTGACCCGTACCCCAGTGAGAGTCAGTGTGTGTGGGACCCGTACCCCAGTGAGAGTCAGTGTGTGTGGAACCCGTACCCCAGTGAGAGTCAGTGTGTGAGAGACCCGTACCCCAGTGAGAGTCAGTGTGTGTGACCCGTACCCCAGTGAGAGTCAGTGTGTGTGTGGGACCCGTACCCCAGTGAGAGTCGGTGTGTGTGGAACCCGTACCCCAGTGAGAGTCAGTGTGTGTGGAATCCGTACCCCAGTGAGAGTCAGTGTGTGGGACCCATACCCCAGTGAGAGTCAGTGTGTGTGGGACCCGTACCCCAGTGAGAGTCGGTGTGTGTGGAACCCGTACCCCAGTGAGAGTCAGTGTGTGTGGAACCCGTACCCCAGTGAGAGTCAGTGTGTGTGGAACCCGTACCCCAGTGAGAGTCAGTGTGTGTGGAACCCGTACCCCAGTGAGAGTCAGTGTGTGTGGAACCCGTACCCAGTGAGAGTCAGTGTGTGTGGAACCCGTACCCCAGTGAGAGTCAGTGTGTGTGGGACCCGTTCCCCAGTGAGAGTCAGTGTGTGTGGAATCCGTACCCCAGTGAGAGTCAGTGTGTGTGGGACCCGTACCCCAGTGAGAGTCAGTGTGTGTGGAATTCGTACCCCAGTGAGAGTCGGTGTGTGTGGAACCCGTACCCCAGTGAGAGTCAGTGTGTGTGGAATCCGTACCCCAGTGAGAGTGTGTGTGTGTGGGACCCGTACCCCAGTGAGAGTCAGTGTGTGTGTGGGACCCGTACCCCAGTGAGAGTCGGTGTGTGTGGAACCCGTACCCCAGTGAGAGTCGGTGTGTGTGGAACCCGTACCCCAGTGAGAGTCAGTGTGTGTGGAACCCGTACCCCAGTGAGAGTCAGTGTGTGTGGAACCTGTACCCCAGTGAGAGTCAGTGTGTGGGACCCGTACCCCAGTGAGAGTCAGTGTGTGTGGGACCTGTACCCCAGTGAGAGTCAGTGTGTGTGGGACCCGTACCCCAGTGAGAGCCAGTGTGTGTGGGACCCGTACCCCAGTGAGAGTCGGTGTGTGTGGAACCCGTACCCCAGTGAGAGTCAGTGTGTGTGGGACCCGTACCCCAGTGAGAGTCAGTGTGTGTGGAACCCGTACCCCAGTGAGAGTCAGTGTGTGAGAGACCCGTACCCCAGTGAGAGTCAGTGTGTGTGGGACCCGTACCCCAGTGAGTCAGTGTGTGTGGGACCCGTACCCCAGTGAGAGTCAGTGTGTGTGTGGGACCCGTACCCCAGTGAGAGTCAGTGTGTGTGGAATCCGTACCCCAGTGAGAGTCAGTGTGTGTGGAACCCATACCCCAGTGAGAGTCAGTGTGTGTGGAACCCGTACCCCAGTGAGAGTCAGTGTGTGTGGAACCCGTACCCCAGTGAGAGTCAGTGTGTGTTGGACCCGTACCCCAGTGAGAGTCAGTGTGTGTGGAACCCGTACCCCAGTGAGAGTCAGTGTGTGTGAAACCCGTACCCCAGTGAGAGTCAGTGTGTGTGGGACCCGTACCCCAGTGAGAGTCAGTGTGTGTGAAACCCGTACCCCAGTGAGAGTCAGTGTGTGTGGGACCCGTACCCCACTGAGGGTCAGTGTGTGTGGGACCCGTACCCCAGTGAGAGTCAGTGTGTGTGGGACCCGTACCCCAGTGAGAGTCAGTGTGTGTGGGACCAGTACCCCAGTGAGAGTCAGTGTGTGTGGAACCCGTTCCCCAGTGAGAGTCAGTGTGTGTGGGACCCGTACCCCAGTGAGAGTCAGTGTGTGTGGGACCCGTACCCCAGTGAGAGTCAGTGTGTGTGGGACCCGTACCCCAGTGAGAGTCAGTGTGTGTGGGACCCGTACTCCAGTGAGAGTCAGTATGTGTGGGAGACCCGTACCCCAGTGAGAGTCAGTGTGTGTGGGACCCGTACCCCAGTGAGAGTCAGTGTGTGTGGAACCCGTACCCCAGTGAGAGTCAGTGTGTGGGACCCGTACTCCAGTGAGAGTCAGTATGTGTGGGAGACCCGTACCCCAGTGAGAGTCAGTGTGTGTGACCCGTACCCCAGTGAGAGTCAGTGTGTGTGTGGGACCCGTACCCCAGTGAGAGTCAGTGTGTGTGGAATCCGTACCCCAGTGAGAGTCAGTGTGTGGGACCCGTACCCCAGTGAGAGTCAGTGTGTGTGGGACCCGTACCCCAGTGAGAGTCGGTGTGTGTGGAACCCGTACCCCAGTGAGAGTCAGTGTGTGTGGAACCCGTACCCCAGTGAGAGTCAGTGTGTGTGGAACCCGTACCCCAGTGAGAGTCAGTGTGTGTGGAACCCGTACCCAGTGAGAGTCAGTGTGTGTGGAACCCGTACCCCAGTGAGAGTCAGTGTGTGTGGGACCCGTTCCCCAGTGAGAGTCAGTGTGTGTGGAATCCGTACCCCAGTGAGAGTCAGTGTGTGTGGGACCCGTACCCCAGTGAGAGTCAGTGTGTGTGGAATCCGTACCCCAGTGAGAGTCGGTGTGTGTGGAACCCGTACCCCAGTGAGAGTCAGTGTGTGTGGAATCCGTACCCCAGTGAGAGTCAGTGTGTGTGGGACCCGTACCCCAGTGAGAGTCAGTGTGTGTGTGGGACCCGTACCCCAGTGAGAGTCGGTGTGTGTGGAACCCGTACCCCAGTGAGAGTCGGTGTGTGTGGAACCCGTACCCCAGTGAGAGTCAGTGTGTGTGGAACCCGTACCCCAGTGAGAGTCAGTGTGTGTGGGACCCGTACCCCAGTGAGAGTCAGTGTGTGTGGGACCCGTACCCCAGTGAGAGTCGGTGTGTGTGGAACCCGTACCCCAGTGAGAGTCGGTGTGTGTGGAACCCGTACCCCAGTGAGAGTCAGTGTGTGTGGAACCCGTACCCCAGTGAGAGTCAGTGTGTGTGGGACCTGTACCCCAGTGAGAGTCAGTGTGTGTGGGACCCGTACCCCAGTGAGAGTCAGTGTGTGTGGGACCCGTACCCCAGTGAGAGTCAGTGTGTGTGGGACCTGTACCCCAGTGAGAGTCAGTGTGTGTGGGACCCGTACCCCAGTGAGAGTCAGTGTGTGTGGAACCCGTGCCCCAGTGAGAGTCAGTATGTGTGGGAGACCCGTACCCCAGTGAGAGTCAGTGTGTGTGGAACCCGTACCCCAGTGAGAGTCAGTGTGTGTGGGACCCGTACCCCAGTGAGAGTCAGTGTGTGTGGGACCTGTACCCCAGTGAGAGTCAGTGTGTGTGGGACCCGTACCCCAGTGAGAGTCAGTGTGTGTGGGACCCGTACCCCAGTGAGAGTCAGTGTGTGTGGGACCCGTACCCCAGTGAGAGTCAGTGTGTGTGGGACCCGTACCCCAGTGAGAGTCAGTGTGTGTGGGACCCGTACCCCAGTGAGAGTCAGTGTGTGTGGGACCCGTACCCCAGTGAGAGTCAGTGTGTATATTCTGCTGAGAGATCATTCTCACATTCTGGATGTTTAAGAACAAAGAAAATTACAGCACAGGAACAGGCCCTTCGGCCCCTCCAAGCCTGCACCGACCATGCTGCCCGACTTAACTAAAACCCCCTACCCTTCCGGGGACCATATCCCTCTATTCCCATCCTATTCATGTATTTGTCAAGACGCCCTTAAAATTCACTACCTTATCCGCTTCCACTACCTCCCCCGGCACGAGTTCCAGGCATCCACCACCCTCTGTGTAAAAAATCTGCCTCGTACATCTCCTTTAAACCTTGCCTCTCGCACCTTAAACCTGTGCCCCCCAGGAATAGACTCTTCCACCGTGGGAAAAAGTTTCTGACTATCCACTCTGTCCATGCCTCTCATAATCTTGTAGACTCCTATCAGGTCTCCCCTCAACCTCCGTCGCTCCAGTGAGAACAAACCAAGTTTCTCCAACCTCTCCTCATTGCTGATGCCCTCCATACCAGGCAACATCCTGGTAAATCTTTTCTGTACCCTCTCCAAAGCCTCCACATCCTTCTGGTAGTGTGGCGACCAGAATTGAACACTATATTCCAAGTGCGGCCTCACTAAGGTTCTATAAAGCTGCAACATGACTTGCCAATTTTCAAACTCAATGCCCCGGCCGATGAAGGCAAGCATGCCGTATGCCTTCTTGACTAACTTCTCCACCTGCATTGCCACTTTCAGTGACCTGTGTACCCGTACACCCAGTTCCCTCTGCCTATCAATACTCTTAAGGGTTCTGCCATTTACTGTATGTTTCCTATATTTATTAGACCTTCCAAAATGCATTACCTCACATTTGTCCGGATTAAACTCCATCTGAGTCTCCAACTGATCTATATCCTGCTGTATCCTCTGATGGTCATCGCTATCCGCAAATCCACCAACCTTTGTGTCATCCGCAAACTTACTAATCAATCCAGTTACATTCTCCTCCAAATGATTTATATATATTACAAACAGTCCGACTTACATTTTTTCAGGAAGTATGGCTTGCTGCCTTGTTGTACTCGCGTCCTCTGGTTTTGTTTAAACTCCTTCAGTCGCTCTTTCTGTTGTCGCTGCTTCTTCTGTGCCTCGTCCCGGTGTATCTGAGAGTGAGAATGGGAGAATGGTCAGTCTCTAGTGGACAGGCGGGGAGGGACAGAGACACAGCGGACCTGCACAACACTGCAGCAATATCCCAGCTACAGGAGGTATTGACAGGGTCGCCAGGGGCTTGGTGTGAAGGTCACACAGACAGCGTAACGGGTGTTCTGAACAAGAGTCATCAAGACTCGATTTCCCCCCTCCACAGATGCTGCCAGACCTGCTGAGTGTGACAGCGTTTGCTGTGTTTGTACCAGGTTTGAATTGTGCCAGGACACAAAGCAAAATTAGACTTCAGCCCAAAACCACACCTTAAATTACAGCAATAACAAGGAGTGGGCAATCGAATCCCCCCTCATGCATTCCATTTCCCTATTCCCTGCTGAAGCTGCACGCGAGCTTTCTGTGATTTATGCATGAGGACCCCCTCCCCCCCCAGTCCCTCTGTGCTGCAGCTTTCTGCAGCCTTTCTCCATTTAAATCATATCCAGCTCCTTTATCCTTCCGACCAAAGTGACTAACTTCACATTTCCCTACATTATCTTCCATCTGCCAAGTTTTTGCCCACTCACCTAACCTGTCTGCAAGATATAACAAGCTACAAGATGAAGGCATGTAAAATCGCCGGCTCCAACGCACCCCTCCCTGATGAACTCAATCCATTCTACGCCCGTTTTGAGCAAGAGGTCAGCGAGAGCACGCCCTCCACCCTGGAAGCCCTGGATGAACCTGTATCTGGGGTCACCGTTGCAGATGTCAGAGCAGCTTTCTCGAAGGTCAACCCACGGAAGGTGACTGGCCCGGATGGGGTACCCGGACGAGTACTCAGATCCTGCGTGGATCAGTTGGCGGGGGTATTCACAGACATCTTCAACCTCTCTTTACAACAATCTGAGGTCCCTATCTGCTTCAAGAAGACGACCATCATCCCGGTACCTAAGAAAAACCAAGCAGCGTGCCTTAATGACTATCGGCCGGTGGCTCTGACATCCATCATTATGAAGTGCTTCGAAAGGTTAGCCATGGCACAAATCAATTCCGGCCTCTCAGATTGCCTGGATCCACTAGTTTGCTTACCGCCGCAACAGGTCCACAGCAGACGCCATCTCCCTGGCCCTGCACTCAACCCTGGAACACCTACATAACAAGGACACCTATATCAGACTCCTATTTATTGACTGCAGCTCAGCCTTCAACACTATTATTCCCACGAAACTCATCTCCAAACTCCGTGGCCTGGGCCTGGGCACCTCCCTCTGCGACTGGATCCTGAACTTACGAGTCATAGAGGTTTACAGCGTGGAAACAGGCCCTTCGGCCCAACTTGTCCATGCCACCCTTTCTTTTTTAAGCTGATCCCAATTGCCCGCATTTGGCCCATATCCCTCTATACCCATCGTACCCATAGAACATAGAACATTACAGCGCAGTACAGGCCCTTCGGCCCTCGATGTTGCGCCGACCAGTGGAACCAATCTAAAGCCCCTCTAATCTACACTATTCCAATATCATCCATATGTTTATCCAATAACCACTTGAACGCTCTCAACGTTGACGAGTCCACCACTGCTGCAGGCAGGGCATTCCACGCCCTTACTACTCTCTGAGTATAGAACCTACCTCTAACATCTGTCCTATATCTCTCACCCCTCAATTTAAAGCTATGTCCCCTCGTGCTAGCCAACACCATCCGAGGAAAAAGGCTCTCACTATCCACCCTATCTAATCCTCTGATCATCTTGTATGCCTCTATTAAGTCACCTCTTAACCTTCTTCTCTCTAACGAAAACAACCTCAAGCTCCTCAGCCTTTCCTCACACGATTTTCCCACCATACCAGGCGACATCCTGGTAAATCTCCTCTGCACCCTTTCCAACACTTCCACATCTTTCCTATAATACGGCGACCAGAACTGTACGCAATACTCCAAATGCGGCCGCACCAGAGTTTTGTACAGTTGCAGCATGACCTCCTGGCTCTGAAACTCAATCCCTCTACCAATAAAATCTAACACACCGTACGCCTTCTTAACAACCCTATCAACCTGGGTGCCAACTTTCAGGGATCTATGCACATGGACACCCAGATCCCTCTGTTCATCCACACTACCAAGTATCTTACCATTAGCCCAGTACTCTGTATTCCTGTTACTCCTTCCAAAGTGTAAGTTACCCACGTAACTATCGAAATGCTTTTTAAAAGATAAAATTGTACCCGCCTCTACTACTACCTCTGGCAGCTTATTCCAGACACTCACCACCCTCTGTGAAAAAATTGCCCCTCTGGACACTTTTGTATCTCTCCTCTCTCACCTTAAACCTATGCCCTCTAGTTTTAGACTCTCCTACCTTTGGGAAAAGATATTGACTATCTCGCTGATCTGTGCCCCTCATTATTTTATAGACCTCTATAAGGTCACCCCATAGCCTCCGACGCTCCAGAGAAAAAAGTCCCAGTCTCTCCAGCCTCTCCTTATAACTCAATCCATCAAGTCCCGGTAGCATTCTAGTAAATCTCTTCTGCACTCTTTCTAGTTTAATAATATCCTTTCTATAATAGGGTGACCAGAATTGCACACAGTATTCCAAGTGTGGCCTGACCAATGTCTTGTTCAACTTCAACAAGACGTCCCAACTCCTGTATTCAATGTTCTGACCGATGAAACCAAGCATGCCGAATGCCTTCTTCACCACTCTGTCCACCTGTGACTCCACTTTCAAGGAGCTATGAACATGTACCCCTAGATCTCTTTGTTCTGTAACTCTCCCCAACGCGTTACCATTAACTGAGTAAGTCCTGCCCTGGTTCAATCTACCAAAATACATCACCTCGCATTTGTCTAAATTAAACTCCATCTGCCATTCGTCAGCCCACTGGCCCAATTGATCAAGATCCCGTTGCAATTGGAGATAACTTTCTTCACTGTCCACTGTGCCACCAATCTTAGTATCATCTGCAAACTTACTAACCATGCCCCCTATATTCTCATCCAAATCATTAATATAAATGACAAATAACAGTGACCCAGCACTGATCCCTGATCCAGTTTGAAAAACAACTCTCTACAACCACGACAGAAGCCAATTTTGTATCCATTTAGATACCTCATCCTGGATACCGTGAGATTTAACCTTATGCAGCAATCTGCCAACTTCCTAACTCACAGACCACAATCAGTAAGGATAGGCAACAACCCCTCCTCCACGATCATCCTCAACACCAGTGCCCCACAAGGCTGTGTTCTCAGCCCCCTACTATACTCTTTATACACCTATGACTGCGGCCAAATTCCCCTCCAATTTGATTTACAAGTTTGCTGATGACACCATCGTAGTGGGTTGGATCTCAAACAATGATGAGACAGAGTACAGGGATGAGATAGAGAATCTGGTGAACTGGTGAAGCAACAATAATCTCTCCCTCAATGTCAACAAAATGAAGGAGATTGTCATCGACTTCAGGAAGCGTAAAGGAGGACATGCCCCTGTCTACATCAACGGGGATGAAGTAGAAAGGGTCGAGAGCTTCAGGTTTTTAGGTGTCCAGATCACCAACCTGTCCTGGTCCCCCCCATGCTGACACTATAGTTAAGAAAGCCCACCAACACCTCTACTTTCTCAGAAGACTAAGGAAATTTGGCATGTCAGCTACGACTCTCACCAACTTTTACAGATGCACCATAGAAAGCATTCTTTCTGGTTGTATCACAGCTTGGTATGGCTCCTGCTCTGCCCAAGACAGCAAGGAACTACAAAAGGTTGTGAATGTAGCCCAATCCATCACTCAAACCAGCCTCCCATCCATTGACTCTGTCTTCCTGCTGCCTCGGCAAAGCAGACAGCATAATTAAGGACTCCACGCACCCGGACATTCTCTCTTCCACCTTCTCCCGTCAGGAAAGGTCTGAGGTCACGTACCAACCAACTCGAACAGCTTCTTCCCTGCTGCCATCAGACTTTTGAATGGACCTTGCATTAAGTTGATCTTTCTCTACCCCCTAGCTATGACTGTAACACTACATTCTGCACTCTCTCCTTTCCTTTGCTATGGATGTATGCTTTGTGTAGCGCGCAAGAAACAATACTTTTCACTATATGCTAATACATGTGACAATAATAAATCAAATCAAATGTCTATATCCCTCTGTAGACTCTCTATCACCCTCACCACTTGCCTTCCCACCTATTTGTGTTATCACAAACTTGGCAATAGTCCATTCACTTCCCTTGTCACGGTCATTAATATATATTGTAAATAATTGTGGCCCCAGCACTGATCTCTGTGGCACTCTGCGAGTTACAGGTTGCCATCCTGAAAATGCCTCTTATCCCAACTCTCTGTCCTCTATCAGTTAACCAATCCTCTATCCATGCTAATATACTACCCCCAACACCATGGGTTCTTATTGTATTAAGCAGCCTTTAATAATAATTCTGACATTTTCCCTCGGGCAGACACTCAGCGAACCAGCCTGGACTTTCCTGCTTTCTGTCTCCCTCCTTTTTCAAATTAAGGAGTTACATTGGCTGTGTCCAATCGAATGGAACCTTTCCCGAATCCAGGGAATTTTGGAAAAAAGCAGGGGTCCCAGGGATCAGGAACTTCACTTATTTAGACAGACTGGAGGAGTCGGGTTCGCTTTACTTGCAGAAGAAAATATTGAGAGATTTGACCAAAAGCGTTCGAATGAAGGGTCAGGACAGAGTGGAGGCAGAGAAACTCTCCCATTGGTGGAAGCATCGAGAACCAGAGAACATCGATTGAAGATGATTGCTTAAAGCAATGGGGGAGGCAGGGTGAAGGATCTGGAATGTTCTGTCTGAGAGTGTGGGGTGGATGGGGGGGTGGGCGGGGGGGCAGGGTGAAGGATCTGGAATGTTCTGTCTGGGGGAGACAGGGTGAAGGATCTGGAATGTTCTGTCTGGGGGAGGCAGGGTGAAGGATCTGGAATGTTCTGTCTGGGGGAGGCAGGGTGAAGGATCTGGAATGTTCTGTCTGAGAGTGTGGGGTGGATGGGGGGGTGGGCGGGGGGGGGGGGGCAGGGTGAAGGATCTGGAATGAAATTCCGAAGTGGGAGGGAGAGGAGGCAGAGGTCGTGGTGCATACTGGTACCACTGACATAGTAAGAAGTTTAACAACACCAGGTTAAAGGCCAACAGGTTTATTTGGTAGCAAAAGCCATGCAGCGTCTGCGACAACGGATGAATGAACACCGCTCGACAATCACCAGGCAAGACTGTTCTCTTCCTGTTGGGGAGCACTTCAGCGGTCACGGGCATTCAGCCTCTGATCTTCGGGTAAGCGTTCTCCAAGGCGGCCTTCGCGACACACGACAGCGCAGAGTCGCTGAGCAGAAACTGATAGCCAAGTTCCGCACACACGAGGACGGCCTCAACCGGGATATTGGGTTCATGTCACACTATTTGTAACCCCCACAGAGTTTCACTGGCTGTCTTGTCTGGAGACAATACACATCTTTTTAGCCTGTCTTGATGCTCTCTCCACTCACGTTCTTTTGTGAGGCCGATTCACCTCAGTGAATCGGCCTCATTGCGTCTTGGAAGTACAGCAGAGAGGGAGAGATTCGCGAGAGGAGTGCTGCGGGTAAGCGCTGTTATTTTTAACTTACTTTTTCGCGGGTTTTTTCTTTAAAAATATCTAAACCCGGAAGTGGTCGCGCAGGGAGGTCTGGGAGAGAGAGATTTTTTTTTTTAAAAGTTACTCACCTCAGTGAATCGGCCTCATTGCGTCTTGGAAGTGCAGCAGAGAGGGAGAGATTCGCGAGAGGAGTGCTGCGGGTAAGCGCTGTTATTTTTAACTTACTTTTTCGCGGGTTTTTTCTTTAAAAATATCTAAACCCGGAAGTGGTCGCGCAGGGAGGTCTGGGAGAGAGAGATTTTTTTTTCCCCAATAAATTGGAACAGAGAGGAATCCCGATACTCTACACTTGTAGAGTATCCCACCCTCCCTCCTCCTCTAACCTTAAAAAAAAGACCCAGTGAGAGCAGGGCTTTGGAGAAAACAGGAGGAGGAAAGGTAAGTTTAAAATTTTCATTCACTTTTTTTTTCCCTGTGTGTTTAAAGGGGCAATTATGAGTGTGAGGCCAGTATGTTGTTCCCAATGCAGGATGTGGGAGGTCCTGGAGGCTCCTAGCCTCCCGGACGACCATATCTGTGCTGGGTGTGTTGAGCTGCGGTTCCTAAGGGACCATGTTAGGGAACTGGAATTGCAGCTCGAGGACCTTCGCCGGGTTAGGGATAGTGAGGAGGTCATTGACAGGAGCTATCAGCAGGTGGTCACACCGGGACCACGGGAGGAGGGTAACTGGGTAACAGTGAGGAAGGAGAAAGCTCAGTTGATGGTGAGCACCCCGGTGGATGTGCCCCTTAATAATAAGTACTCCTGTCTGAGTACTACTGGGGTGGACAGCCCACCTGGGGGAAGCAGCGGTGGCAGTGTCTCTGGAGCTGAGCCTGGCCCAGTAGTGCAAAAGGGTAAGGAAAGGAGGGTAGTGCTAATTGGGGACTCTACGGTGAGGGGGTCAGATAGGCGTTTTTGCGGACACAGACGGGACTCTCGGATGGTGGTTTGTCTCCCTGGTGCAGGGGTCCGGGATGTCTCTGGTCGAGTCCCAGAAATCCTGAAGGGGGAGGGAGAGGAGCCGAAGGTCGTGATGCATATAGGTACTGCTGACATAGGTAGGAAGAGGGAAGGGGTCATGAAAAGAGAATATAGGGAGTTAGGTAGACAGCTGAGAAAGAGGAATGCAAAGGTAGTAATCTCGGGATTGCTGCCTGTGCCGTGGGAGAGTGAGAACAGGAATCGGTGGAGAATGAATGCGTGGCTGAGGGACTGGAGCAAGGGACAAGTATTTGGGTACTTGGATCATTGGGACCTCTTTAGGGGCAGGTGTGACCTGTTTAAAAAAGACGGGTGGCACTTGAATCCCAGGGGGACCAATATCCTGGCGGGAAGGTTGGCTAAGGCTACTGGAGAGACTTTAAACTAGAAAGGTTGGGGGGAGGGAATCGAAATGAGGGGACTGAGAGCGAGGAGGTTAGCTCGCAAATAGATAAGGAATGTAAACAGGGTAAGAGGGAGGTTAGACGAGTGATGGAGAAGGGAAGTGCTCAGGCTGAAGGTCTGAGATGTGTCTATTTTAATGCCAGGAGTGTAGTGAATAAAGTGGATGAGCTTAGAGCGTGGATTGCTGCTTCGAATTGTGATGTGGTGGCCATTACGGAGACTTGGATGTCTCAGGGACAGGACTGGGTGCTTCAGGTGCCGGGTTTTAGATGTTTCAGGAAGGACAGGGAGGGAGGCAAGAGAGGGGGGGGAGTGGCACTGTTGATCAGGGATAGTGTCACGGCTGTAGAGAAGGTGGACGCCGTGGAGGGATTGACTACGGAGTCTCTGTGGGTGGAGGTTAGGAACAGGAAGGGGTCGGTAACTTTGCTGGGTGTTTTCTATAGGCCGCCCAATAGTAACAGAGATGTTGAGGAGCAGATGGGGGAACAGATCCTGGAGAGATGTAGGAATAACAGAGTTGTCGTGATGGGAGATTTTAATTTCCCAAACATAGATTGGAATATCCCTAGGGCTAGGGGTTTGGATGGAGAGGAGTTTGTTAGGTGTGTCCAGGAGAGTTTCCTGACACAGTATGTGGATAAGCCTACTAGAGGAGAGGCTGTACTTGATCTGGTGCTGGCTAATGAACCTGGACAGGTGGAGGATCTCTCGGTGGGTGAGCATCTTGGGGATAGCGATCATAATTCTATCTCCTTCACGATAGCATTGGAAAGAGATAGGATCAGGCAGGCTAGGAAAGTGTTTCTCTGGAGTAAAGGGAAATACAGTGTCATCAGGGAGGAAATTAGACGGGTAAATTGGAAGGAGGCATTCTTGGGGAAAAGTACCGAAGGAAAGTGGAGGATTTTCAAGGAATGTTTGTCTGGAGCTCTGCATGACAACGTTCCGATGAGACAGGGGGGTGTTGGTAGGGTACGGGAACCGTGGTGCACGAAGGTTGTGATGAACCTGGTGAATAAGAAAAGAGAGGCGTACAGAAGGTTCAGAGAGCTAGGAGGTGTTAAGGATTTAGAGGAGTATACGGGATGTAGGAAGGAGCTTAAGAAGGAAATTAGGAGAGCGAGAAGGGGTCATGAGAAGGCCTTGGCGGGTAAGATTAAGGAGAATCCCAAGGCTTTCTACAAATATGTCAAGAGTAAAAGGATGAGATGTGAAGGCATAGGACCCTTAAAAGGTGAAGGGAGAAAAGTTTGTGCGGAACCGTTAGAAATGGCGGAGCTGCTTAATGAATACTTTACCTCGGTATTCACGGTGGAAAGGGATCTGGGTGGTTGTACTGCTGGTTTGCGGTGGACAGAAAGGATCGAGCATGTGGACGTAAAGAAAGAGGATGTGTTGGAACTATTGAATGGCATCAAGGTTGGTAAGTCGCCGGGACCGGATGGGATGTACCCCAGGTTACTGTGGGAGGCGAGGGAGGAGATTGCGGAGCCTTTGGCGATGATCTTTGCATCATCGATGGAGACGGGAGAGGTTCCGGAGGATTGCAGATGTGGTCCCTATATTCAAGAAAGGGAACAGGGACAGCCCGGGAAATTACCGACCGGTGAGTCTAACCTCAGTGGTTGGTAAGTTGATGGAGAGGATCCTGAGAGACAGGATTTATGATCATCTAGAGAAGTTTAGTATGATCAAAAGTAGTCAGCACGGCTTTGTCAAGGGCAGGTCGTGCCTTACGAGCCTGGTTGAGTTCTTTGAAAATGTGACCAAACACATTGACGAAGGAAGAGCGGTGGATGTGGTCTATATGGACTTCAGCAAGGCGTTCGATAAGGTCCCCCATGCAAGACTTCTTGAGAAAGTGAGAGGGCATGGGATCCAAGGGGCTGTTGCCTTGTGGATCCAGAACTGGCTTGCCTGCAGAATAAGTCACGGGCATTCGGCCTCTGATATTCGGGTAAGCGTTCTCCAAGGCGGCCTTCGCGACACACGACAGCGCAGAGTCGCGGAGCAGAAACTGATAGCCAGGTTCCGCACACACAAGGACGGCCTCAACCGGGATATTGGGTTTATGTCACACTATTTCACATAAATATTTCTGCTTTTTTCCTCCTGAGTCTTTATCATGCGATCCTAGAATCAGAATTTATGTCACACTATTTGTAACTCCCACAGTTGCGTGGACCTGCAGAGTTTCACTGGCTGTCTTGTCTGGAGACAATACACATCTTTTTGGCCTGTCTTGATGCTCTCTCCACTCCCATTGTTTTGTTTCTTGGAGACTGGATTGGTTGTGGGTATTCGCATTCCAACCATTATTCATGTAAATTGAGTCTGTGTCTTATAAGTTCTGTTTGTGAACAGAATTCCCACTCACCTGAGGAAGGGGCTCAGAGCCTCGAAAGCTTGTGTGGCTTTTGCTACCAAATAAACCTGTTGGACTTTAACCTGGTGTTGTTAAACTTCTTACTGTGTTTACCCCAGTCCAACGCCGGCATCTCCACATCTTGCCTGCAGAAGGCAGAGAGTGGCTGTGGAGGGGTCTTTCTCTGCATGGAGGTCAGTGACCAGTGGAGTGCCCCAGGGATCTGTTCTGGGACCCTTGCTGTTTGTCATTTTCATAAATGACCTGGATGAGGAAGTGGAGGGATGGGTTGGTAAGTTTGCTGACGACACCAAGGTAGGTGGTGTTGTGGATAGTTTGGAGGGATGTCAGAAGTTGCAGCGAGACATAGATAGAATGCAAGACTGGGCGGAGAAGTGGCAGATGGACTTCAACCCGGATAAGTGTGTGGTGATCCATTTTGGCAGATCCAATGGGATGAAGCAGCAGTATAATATGAAGGGTACCATTCTTAGCAGTGTAGAGGATCAGAAGGACCTTGGGGTCCGGGTCCATAGGACTCTTAAATCGGCCTCGCAGGTGGAGGATGCGGTCAAGAAGGCGTACGGCGTACTGGCCTTCATTAATCGAGGGATTGAGTTTAGGAGTCGGGAGATAATGCTGCAGCTTTATAGGACCCTGGTTAGACCCCACTTGGAGTACTGCGCGCAGTTCTGGTCACCTCATTACAGGAAAGATGTTGAAGCCATTGAAAGGGTGCAGAGGAGATTTACAAGGATGTTGCCTGGATTGGGGGGCATGCCTTATGAGGATAGGTTGAGGGAGCTTGGTCTCTTCTCCCTGGAGAGACGAAGGATGAGAGGTGACCTGATAGAGGTTTACAAGATGTTGAGAGGTCTGGATAGGGTAGACTCTCAGAGGCTATTTCCAAGGGCTGAAATGGTTGCTACGAGAGGACACAGGTTTAAGGTGCTGGGGGGTAGGTACAGAGGAGATGTCAGGGGTAAGTTTTTCACTCAGAGGGTGGTGGGTGAGTGGAATCGGCTGACGTCGGTGGTGGTGGAGGCAAACTCGTTGGGGTCTTTTAAGAGACTTCTGGATGAGTACATGGGATTTAATGGGATTGAGGGCTATAGATAGGCCTAGAGGTGGGGATGTGATCGGCGCAACTTGTGGGCCGAAGGGCCTGTTTGTGCTGTGGCTTTCTATGTTCTATGTTCTATGTTTCTTAAAGACTTGATTAGTTGTAAGTATTCGCATTCCAACCATTATTCATGTAAATTGAGTCTGTGTCTTTATATGCTCTGTTTGTGAACAGAATTCCCACTCACCTGAAGAAGGGGCTTGGAGCTCCGAAAGCTTGTGTGGCTTTTGCTACCAAATAAACCTGTTGGACTTTAACCTGGTGTTGTTAAACTTCTTACTGTGTTTACCCCAGTCCAACGCCGGCATCTCCACATCATGACCACTGACATAGGCAGGAAAGGGGAAGGGGTTATGAAAGGAGAATATAGGAAGTTAGGTAGGGAGTTAAGAAGAAGGAACGCAAAGGTAGTAATCCCAGGATTGCTGCCTGTGCCACGAGACAGTGAGGGAAGGAACGGAATAATGTGCAGGATAAATGCGTGGCTGAGGTATTGGAGCAGGGGGCAGGGATTCAGGTTCCTGGATCATTGGGACCTCTTTAGGGGCAGGTGCGACCTGTACAAAAAGGACGGGTTTCACTTAAATCCCAGGGGGACCAATATCCTGGCGGGAAGGTTTGCTAAGGTTACTGGGGACAGTTTAAACTAGAATGGTTGGGGGGTGGGAACCAAAATGAGGTGACTGGGAGAGGGGAGGTTAGCGTAAAAATAAAAGGGGGTTGTAGACAGTGTGAGAGGGAGGATAGGCAGGTGACGGAGAAGGGGAGCGCTCAGACCGAAGGGTTGAGATGTGTGTATTTTAACGCAAGGAGTGTAGTGAACAAAATGGATGAGCTTAGAGCGTGGATCACTACTTGGGAGTGTGATGTGGTGGTCATTACAGAGACTTGGTTATCTCAGGGACAGGACTGGATACTTCAAGTGCCGGGTTTCAGATGTTTCAGGAGGGACAGGGAAGGAGGCAAAAGGGGCGGGGGAGTGGCACTGTTGATCAGGGATAGTGTCACGGCTGTAGAAAAGATGGACGCCACAGAGGGATTGTCTACAGAATCTCTGTGCGTGGAGGTTAGGAACAGGAAGGGGTCGGTAACTTTACTGGGTGTTTTCTTTAGGCCGCCCAATAGTAGCAGGGATGTGGAGGAGCAGATTGGGAAGCAGATCCTGGAGAGATGTGATAATAACAGAGTGGTCGTGTTGGGAGATTTTAATTTCCCAAATATCGATTGGAATATCCCTAGGGTGAGGGGTTTAGATGGGGAGGAGTTTGTTAGGTGTGTTCAGGAGGGCTTCCTGACACAGTATGTGGATAAGCCGACAAGAGGAGAGGCTGTACTTGATTTGGTATTAGGGAATAAACCTGGGCAGGTGTCAGATCTCTCAGTGGGAGAGCATTTTGGGGATAGTGATCATAACTCTATCTCCTTTAAATTAGCATTGGAGAGAGATAGAATCAGTCAAGCTAGGAAAGTGTTTATTTGGAGTAAGGGCAATTATGAGGCTATTAGGCAGGAAATTAGAGGCATAAATTGGAAGGAGGTTTTCTCAGGGAAATGTACAGAAGAAATGTGGCAAATTTTCAAGGAAAATTTGTCTGGAGCTCTGCACAGCAACATTCCAATGAGACAGGGGAGTTATGGTAGGTTACAGGAACCATGGTGCACGAAAGCTGTAACGAATTTAGTCAAGAAGAAAAGAAAAGCCTACAAAAGGTTCAGGGAGCTAGGTAATGTTAGAAATCTAGAAGAGTATATGACTAGTAGGAAGGAACTTAAGAGGGAAATTAGAAGAGCAAGAAGGGGTCATGAGAAGGCCTTGGCAGACAGGATAAAGGAAAACCCCAAGGCATTCTACACGTATGTTAAGAGCAAGAGGATAAGATGTGAAGGAGTAGGACCTATCAAATGTGACGGTGGGAAAGTCTGTATAGAACCGGTAGAAATAGCAGAGGTACTCAATGAATACTTTACTTCAGTATTCACAGTGGAAAGGGATCTTGGTAGTTGCAGTGCAGACTTACAGTGGACTGAGAAGATTGAGCAGGTGGACATTAGGAAAGAGGGTGTGTTGGAGCTTTTGAAAAGTATCAAGTTAGATAAATCGCCGGGACCGGATGGGATGTACTCCAGGTTACTGTGGGAGGCGAGGGAAGAGATTGCTGAGCCTCTGGCGATGATCTTTGCGTCAACAATGGAGACGGGAGAGGTTCTGAAGGATTGCGGATGTGGTTCCGTTATGCAAGAAAGGGAGAAGAGATAGCCCGGGAAATTATAGACCAGTGAGTCTCACCTCAGTGGTTGGTAAGTTGATAGAGAAGATCCTGAGAAGCAGGATTTATGAATATCTGGAGAGGAATAGTATGATCAGAAATAGCCAGCACGGCTTTGTCCAAGGCAGATCATGCCTTACGAGCCTAATTGAATTTTTTGAAGATGTAACTAGACACATAGACGAGGGAAGAGCGGTAGATGAAGTTTATATGGATTTCAGCAAGGCGTTTGATAAGGTGCTTCATGCAAGGCTTATTGAGAAAGTGAAGGAGCATGGGATACTAGGGGACATTGCCTTGTGGATTCAGAACTGGCTTGCCCACAGAAGGCAAAGAGTGGTTGTAGATGGGTCTTTTTCAGCATGGAGGTCGGTCACCAGTGGAGTGCCCCAGGGATCTGTTCTGGGACCCTTGCTCTTTGTGATTTTTATAAATGACCTGAATGAGGAAGTGGAAGGATGGGTTGGCAAGTTTGCTGATGACACAAAGGTTGGTGGTGTTGTGGATAGTGTAGAGGGATGTCAGCAGTTGCAACGAGACATAGATAAGATGCAAGACTGGGCGGAGAAGTAGCAGATGGACTTCAACCCAGATAAGTGTGTGGTGGTTCATTTTGGCAGGTCGAATAGGATGAAAGAATCTAATATTAAGGGTAAGACGCTTGGCAGTGTGGAAGATCAGAAGGATCTTGGGGTCCGGGTTCATAGGACGCTCAAAGCAGCGTCGCAGGTAGAGGCTGTGGTTAAGAAGGCGTATGGAATACTGGCCTTCATCAATAGAGGAATTGAGTTTATAAATCGGGAGATAATGCTGCAGCTGTATAGGACCCTGGTCAGACCCCACCTGGAGTACTGTGCCCAGTTCTGGTCGCCTCATTACAGAAAGGATGTGGAAGCCATAGAAAGGGTGCAGAGGAGATTTACAAGGATGTTGCCTGGATTAGGTGGCATGCCTTATCAGGATAGGTTGAGAGAGCTAGGTCTTTTCTCCTTGGAGAAGCGGAGGATGAGAGGTGACCTGATAGAGGTGTATAAGATGTTGAGAGGTATTGATAGAGTGGATTCTCAGAGGCTTTTACCCAGGGCTGAAATGGTTGCCACAAGAGGTCACAGGTTTAGGGTGCTGGGGAGTAGGTACAGAGGAGATGTTAGGGGTAAGTTTTTCACTCAGAGGGTGGTGGGTGCGTGGAATCGGCTGCCGGTAGTGGTGGTGGAGGCGGATTCGATAGGGTCTTTTAAGAGACTTTTGGATAAGTTCATGGAAGTTAGTAAGATAGAGGGTTATAGGTAAGCCTAGTAGGGAGGGAGATGTTCGGCGCAACTTGTGGGCCGAAGGGCCTGTTTGTGATGTAGCTTTTCTATGTTCTGTCTGAGTGTAATGGGGGGGGGGGGGGGGGGGGAGAGAGGAGAGTGGGGAGGCAGGGTGAAGGATCTGGAATGTTCTGTCTGGGGGAGACAGGGTGAAGGATCTGGAATGTTCTGTCTGGGGGAGACGGTGAAGGATCTGGAATGTTCTGTCTGGGGGAGACAGGGTGAAGGATCTGGAATGTTCTGTCTGGGGGGACAGGGTGAAGGATCTGGAATGTTCTGTCTGGGGGGACAGGGTGAAGGATCTGGAATGTTCTGTCTGGGGGAGACAGGGTGAAGGATCTGGAATGTTCTGTCTGGGGGAGACAGGGTGAAGGATCTGGAATGTTCTGTCTGGGGGAGACAGGGTGAAGGATCTGGAATGTTCTGTCTGGGGGAGACAGGGTGAAGGATCTGGAATGTTCTGTCTGGGGGAGACAGGGTGAAGGATCTGGAATGTTCTGTCTGGGGGAGACAGGGTGAAGGATCTGGAATGTTCTGTCTGGGGGAGACAGGGTGAAGAATCTGGAATGTTCTGTCTGGGGGAGACGGTGAAGGATCTGGAATGTTCTGTCTGGGGGAGACGGTGAAGGATCTGGAATGTTCTGTCTGGGGGAGACAGGGTGAAGGATCTGGAATGTTCTGTCTGGGGGAGACAGGGTGAAGGATCTGGAATGTTCTGTCTGGGGGAGACAGGGTGAAGGATCTGGAATGTTCTGTCTGGGGGAGACAGGGTGAAGGATCTGGAATGTTCTGTCTGGGGGAGACGGTGAAGGATCTGGAATGTTCGGGGTTCCAGGGAAATTGTGAAGCGGATGAGTGTACTTGGTGACTTGTTCCTTTAGTCCTGACGTGGGGACTTGTGTCTGCGTTCCTTCAGTGTCGCTGGGTCAAAATCCTGCAACTCGCTCACTAACAGCACTGTGGCTGTACTTACACCTCAGGGACAGCAGCTGTTCAAGAAGGCAGCACACTATCACCTCCTGAAGGGCAAATACGGATGGGCAATAACTGCATCGCGTCCTCCCTCCCTATCCACAAAGTATAAACTCTTACAAGACTGGACAGGGTAGATGCAGGAAGGATGCTCCCGATGGTGTGGGTTTCCAGAACCAGGGGTCACAAAGAACAAGAACAAAGAACAATACAGCACAGGAACAGGCCCTTCGGCCCTCCAAGCCCGCGCCACTCATGTGCCCAACCAGACCATTCTTTTGTATCCCTCCATTCCCACTGCGTTCATATGGCTATCTAGATAAGTCTTAAACGTTCCCAGTGTGTCCGCCTCAATCACCTTGCTCGGCAGCGCATTCCAGGCCCCCACCACCCTCTGTGTAAAATACGTCCCCCTGACATGTGTTGAACCTTGCCCCCCTCACCTTGAACCCGTGACCCCTTGTGTTTGTCACCTCCGACCTGGGAAAAAGCTTCCCACTGTTCACCCTATCTATGCCCTTCAGAATTGTATACACCTCTATTAGTTCGCCCCTCCGAGGACACAGGGTAGACGGCCCTCCGAGGACACAGGGTAGACGGCCCTCCGAGGACACAGGGTAGACGGCCCTCCGAGGACACAGGGTAGACGGCCCTCCGAGGACACAGGGTAGACGGCCCTCCGAGGACACAGGGTAGACGGCCCTCCGAGGGTACAGGGCAGACGGCCCTCCGAGGGTACAGGTAGACGGCCCTCCGAGGGTACAGGGCAGACAGCCCTCCGAGGGTACAGAGCAGACGGTTTAGGACAGAGATTAGAAGAGGTTTCTTCACCCAGGGAGTGGTCAGCCTGTGGAATTCGCTACCACAGCAGGAGTTGTGTGATTTCAGGAAGAAATTAGATATAGCTCTTGGGGCTAAAGGGATCAAGGACAAAGGTGGGATCAGCCATGATCAAAATGAATGGTGGAGCAGGCTTGAAGGGCCAAATGGCCTCCACCTGCTTCTAGTTTCTATTTCCCCCTTGTCCCCCCTCCAAATCCACCTACCATCCTCTGCAGTAAACACTCCAGCTTCTGTTTCTGCCGTGGGTCCTTGGCTTTTCGCAATTTCTTCCGAATAACCTGCAGGAGAGACAGGAAAATCAGATTGAAGGAGTGTCTGAACTCCTGGGGCAAAGCAGCGATTAGTCAGAGATTAGACCCAGCCGCACATCTTCCTGCCATGTCCAAATGACCAAGTCGCCACAATCCCAGGCTGCTTTCCGCTTTGAGGGGGAGAGCTGACTGGTGGTGATTTAACTTGAGGGTCACCTCACCTCAGGCAAGGGGCAAGGTAGAGAAGATGGGGCCTTCATGAATAACCTCAGCCGGTACAGGAATTGAACCCGCACTGTTGGTGTCTCTCTGTATCACAAACTAGCCGTCCAGCCAACTGAGCTAAACGGACTGGTGTCTAAATAACAGCTGTAACCCTGTCCATCCACCCGAATAAATGAAGTGGGACTGGCCAGTCAGGAGCCTGGACAATGCAGCTGACACTCTGACTGAATGGGGTCAGGACCCCAGCCTGCCCAGTACCTGCCCCCAGGTCCCCCAGTGTCCAGCCATTGTCCGAGGGGATACCATCCCCGCCAGGGGCTGGGAGGGCCCGGGGGTGGGGGGGGGGGGCTCACCCTGATCGCCAGCGACCACTCAGCCATTCACTGACCTCTTTCTCCTTGTCCCGGATCTCGCTGAGGAAAGAGTAAGTTTTATTGTAGATATCAGGATCAAACTCTCCAGACAGATCATCAAACCGGGGATCTCGCATCAGCTGCGGAGAAACAGGAGCAGAAACAGCAGAGAGAGAGAGAGTGAGTGTTCAGTATCAACCAGACAACCCCAAACCCTCCACACCGAGCGTCCACATCCCTCCCCCACACCGGGGGTCCACATCCCTCCCCCCATCCCCCACACCGAGCGTCCACATCCCCCCCCATCCCCCACACCGAGCGTCCACATACCCCCCCATCCCCCACACCGAGCGTCCACATCCCCCCCCACCATCCCCCACACCGAGCGTCCACATCCCTCCCCCCATCCCCCACACCGAGCGTCCACATCCCCCCCCATCCCCCACACCGAGCGTCCACATCCCCCTCCCATCCCCCACACCGAGCGTCCACATCCCCCCCATCCCCCACACCGAGCGTCCACATCCCCCCCCCCATCCCCCACACCGAGCGTCCACATCCCCCCCCCCCATCCCTCACACCGAGCGTCCACATCCCCCCCCCATCCCCCACACCGAGCGTCCACACCCCCCCCATCCCCCACACCGAGCGTCCACATCCCCCCATCCCCCACACCGAGCGTCCACATCCCTCCCCCCCATCCCCCACACCGAGCGTCCACATCCCCCCCATCCTCCACACCGAGCGTCCACATCCCCCCCCCCATCCCCCACACCGAGCGTCCACATCCCCCCCCCCCATCCCCCACACCGAGCGTCCACATCCCTCCCCCCATCCCCCACACCGAGCGTCCACATCCCCCCCATCCCCCACACCGAGCGTCCACATCCCTCCCCCCCATCACCCACACCGAGCGTCCACATCCCCCCCCCCATCCCCCACACCGAGCGTCCACATCCCCCCCCCCCATACCGGGGGTCCACATCGCCCCCCCCATCCCCCACACCGAGCGTCCACATCCCCCCCCCCATCCCCCACACCGAGCGTCCACATCCCTCCCCCTCACCGAGCGTCCACATCCCTCCCCCCATCCCCCACACCGAGCGTCCACATCCCCCCCCATCCCCCACACCGAGCGTCCACATCCCCCCCATCCCCCACACCGAGCGTCCACATCCCTCCCCCCATCCCCCACACCGAGCGTCCACATCCCCCCCATCCCCCACACCGAGCGTCCACATCCCCCCCATCCCCCACACCGAGCGTCCACATCCCCCCCATCCCCCACACCGAGCGTCCACATCCCCCCATCCCCCACACCGAGCGTCCACATCCCCCCATCCCCCACACCGAGCGTCCACATCCCCCCCCCCATCCCCCACACCGAGCGTCCACATCCCCCCCCCATCCCCCACACCGAGCGTCCACATCGCCCCCCCATCCCCCACACCGAGCGTCCACATCCCCCCCCATCCCCCACACCGAGCGTCCACATCCCCCCCCCATCCCCCACACCGAGCGTCCACATCCCCCCCCCCATCCCCCACACTGAGCGTCCACATCCCCCCCCCCATCCCCCACACTGAGCGTCCACATCCCCCCCCCCATCCCCCACACCGAGCGTCCACATCCCCCCCCCCATCCCCCACACTGAGCGTCCACATCCCCCCCCCCATTGAGCGTCCACATCCCCCCCCCCATCCCCCACACTGAGCGTCCACATCCCCCCCCCCCATACCGAGCGTCCACATCCCCCCCCCCCCATCCCCCACACTGAGCGTCCACATCCCCCCCCCCCATCCCCCACACCGAGCGTCCACATCCCCCCCATCCCCCACACCGAGCGTCCACATCCACCCCCCCCATCCCCCACACCGAGCGTCCACATCCCCTCCCCCATCCCCCACACCGAGCGTCCACATCCCTCCCCCCATCCCCCACACCGAGCGTCCACATCCCCCCCATCCCCCACACCGGGGGTCCACATCCCTCCCCCCATCCCCCACACCGAGCGTCCACATCCCCCCCATCCCCCACACCGAGCGTCCACATCCCCCCATCCCCCACACCGAGCGTCCACATCCCCCCCATCCCCCACACCGAGCGTCCACATCCCCCCATCCCCCACACCGAGCGTCCACATCCACCCCCCCCATCCCCCACACCGAGCGTCCACATCCCTCCCCCCATCCCCCACACCGAGCGTCCACATCCCCCCCCCCATCCCCCACACCGAGCGTCCACATCCCTCCCCCCCCATCCCCCACACCGAGCGTCCCCATCCCCCCATCCCCCACACCGAGCGTCCACATCCCCCCCCCCATCCCCCACACCGAGCGTCCACATCCCCCCCCCCATCCCCCACACCGAGCGTCCACATCCCTCCCCCCATCCCCCACACCGAGCGTCCACATCCCCCCCCACACCGAGCGTCCACATCCCTCCCCCCCCCCCCACACCGAGCGTCCACATCCCCCCCCACTCCCCCACACCGAGCGTCCACATCCCCCCCATCCCCCACACCGAGCGTCCACATCCCCCCCCCATCCCCCACACCGAGCGTCCACACCCCCCCCATCCCCCACACCGAGCGTCCACATCCCCCCCCATCCCCCTCACCGAGCGTCCACATCCCTCCCCCCATCCCCCACACCGAGCGTCCACATCCCCCCCATCCCCCACACCGAGCGTCCACAGCCCCCCCCCATCCCCCACACCGAGCGTCCACATCCCTCCCCCCATCCCCCACACCGAGCGTCCACACCCCCCCCCCCCCCATCCCCCACACCGAGCGTCCACATCCCTCCCCCCCCCCCACACCGAGCGTCCACATCCCCCCCCCCATCCCCCACACCGAGCGTCCACATCCCCCCATCCCCCACACCGAGCGTCCACATCCCCCCCCCCCATCCCCCACACCGAGCGTCCACATCCCTCCCCCCATCCCCCACACCGAGCGTCCACATCCCCCCCCCATCCCCCACACCGAGCGTCCACATCCCCCCATCCCCCACACCGAGTGTCCACATCCCCCCCCCATCCCCCACACCGAGCGTCCACATCCCCCCCCCATCCCCCACACCGAGCGTCCACATCCCCCCCCCATCCCCCACACCGAGCGTCCACATCCCCCCCCCCCCATCCCCCACACCGAGCGTCCACATCCCCCCCCCCATCCCCCACACCGAGCGTCCACATCCCTCCCCCCATCCCCACACCGAGCGTCCACATCCCCCCCCATCCCCCACACCGAGCGTCCACATCCCCCCCCCCCCATTCCCCACACCGAGCGTCCACATCCCTCCCCCCCATCACCCACACCGAGCGTCCACATCCCCCCCATCCCCCACACCGAGCGTCCACATCCCCCCCCCCATCCCCCACACCGGGGGTCCACATCCCCCCCCCCATCCCCCACACCGAGCGTCCACATCCCCCCCCCCATCCCCCACACCGAGCGTCCACATCCCTCCCCCCATCCCCCCCACCGAGCGTCCACGTCCCTCCCCCTCCCCCACACCAGGACACGGAGGGTCCGCGTCCCAAATCCCCCCCTTGTTCCGCACTCACCTCTTTCCGCACAGGGACCACTTTCCGCAGGAAGGGGACTGGCCGGCTGGCCGACATCTCCAGGGGTCTGGGGAAAGAGAAGCTGCAGCACTCACCCCGAGTGTGAAGATTAACCCAGCAGAGAGTAGCCCCAACCCCACAGACACCCAGCAGAGTGACCCCAATCCCACAGACACCCAGCAGAGAGTGACCCCAACCCCACAGACACCCAGCAGAGTGACCCCAACCCCACAGACACCCAGCAGAGAGTGACCCCAACCCCACAGACACCCAGCAGAGAGTGACCCCAAACCCACTGAGACACCCAGCAGAGAGTGACCCCAAACCCAGACACCCAACAGGCAGTGACCCCAACCCCACAGACACCCAGCAGGCAGTGATCCCAAACCCACTGAGACACCCAGCAGGCAGAGTGACCCCAACCCCACAGACACCCAGCAGAGAGTGACCCCAAACCCACTGAGACACCCAGCAGAGAGTGACCCCAAACCCACTGACACCCAGCAGGCAGAGTGACCCCAACCCCACAGACACACAGCAGGCAGTGATCCCAAACCCACTGAGACACCCAGCAGGCAGAGTGACCCCAACCACACAGACACCCAGCAGAGAGTGACCCCAAACCCACTGAGACACCCAGCAGAGAGTGACCCCAAACCCAGAGACACCCAGCAGGCAGTGATCCCAAACCCACTGAGACACCCAGCAGAGAGTGACCCCAAACCCAGAGACACCCAGCAGGCAGTGATCCCAAACCCACTGAGACACCCAGCAGGCAGAGTGACCCCAACCACACAGACACCCAGCAGAGAGTGACCCCAAACCCACTGAGACACCCAGCAGAGAGTGACCCCAAACCCACTGAGACACCCAGCAGAGAGTGACCCCAAACCCACTGAGACACCCAGCAGAGAGTGACCCCAAACCCACAGACACCCAGCAGGCAGAGTGACCCCAACCACACAGACACCCAGCAGAGAGTGACCCCAAACCCACTGAGACACCCAGCAGAGAGTGACCCCAAACCCACTGAGACACCCAGCAGGCAGAGTGACCCCAAACCCACTGAGACACCCAGCAGAGTGCCCCAACCCCACAGACACCCAGCAGAGAGTGACCCCAAACCCACTGAGGACACCCAGCAGAGAGTGACCCCAAACCCACTGAGACACCCAGCAGGCAGAGTGACCCCAAACCCACTGAGACACCCAGCAGAGAGTGACCCCAAACCAACTGAGATACCCAGCAGAGAGTGACCCCAACCCCACAGACACCCAGCAGGCAGTGATCCCAAACCCACTGAGACACCCAGCAGGCAGAGTGACCCCAACCCCACAGACACACAGCAGGCAGTGACCCCAAACCCACTGAGACACCGAGCAGGCAGAGTGACCCCAACCACACAGACACCCAGCAGAGAGTGACCCCAAACCCACTGAGACACCCAGCAGAGAGTGACCCCAAACCCAGAGACACCCAGCAGGCAGTGATCCCAAACCCACTGAGACACCCAGCAGAGAGTGACCCCAAACCCAACTGACACCAACAGAGAGAGTGACCCAACCCCACAGACACCCAGCAGAGAGTGCCCCAACCCCACAGACACCCAGCAGGCAGTGATCCCAAACCCACAGACACCCAGCAGAGAGTGACCCCAAACCCACTGACACCAGCAGAGAGTGACCCAACCCCCCAGACACCCAGCAGAGTGCCCCAACCCCACAGACACCCAGCAGAGAGTGACCCCAAACCCACTGAGACACCCAGCAGAGAGTAACCCCAAACCCACTGAGACACCCAGCAGAGAGTGACCCAAACCCACTGAGACACCCAGCAGAGAGTGACCCCAACCCCTGAGACACCCAGCAGGCAGAGTGACCCCAAACCCACTGAGACACCCAGCAGGCAGTGATCCCAAACCCACTGAAATACCCAGCAGAGAGTGACCCAAACCCACTGAGACACCCAGCAGGCAGAGTGACCCCAAACCCACTGAGACACCCAGCAGAGAGTGACCCCAATCCCACAGAGACACCCAGCAGAGAGTGACCCCAAACCCACAGACACCCAGCAGGCAGAGTGCCCCAAACCCACTGAAACACCCAGCAGAGAGTGACCCCAAACCCACTGAGACACCCAGCAGAGAGTGACCCCAAACCCACTGAGACACCCAGCAGGCAGAGTGACCCCAAACCCACAGACACCCAGCAGGCAGAGTGCCCCAAACCCACTGAGACACCCAGCAGAGAGTGACCCCAAACCCACTGAGACACCCAGCAGGCAGTGATCCCAAACCCACTGAGACACCCAGCAGAGAGTGACCCCAAACCCACTGAGATACCCAGCAGAGAGTGACCCCAATCCCACTGAGGTACCCAGCAGAGAGTGACCCCAATCCCACTGAGATACCCAGCACTCACTACACATCACACGGCACAATCAACAACTCCCCCACATACAGGGGGCTCTGTGATTCCCCCACACGGTGACGGGACGGGGGTCTGTGAATCCCCCACACGGTGACGGGACGGGGGTCTGTGATTCCCCCACACGGGGACGGGACGGGGGGGTCTGTGATTCCCCCACACGGTGACGGGACGGGGGGGTCTGTGATTCCCCCACACGGGGACGGGGGGGGTCTGTGATTCCCCCACACGGGGACGGGCGGGGGGGGGGTCTGTGATTCCCCCACACGGTGACGGGACAGGGGTCTGTGATTCCCCCACACGGTGACGGGACGGGGGTCTGTGATTCCCCACACGGGGACGGGACGGGGGGGTCTGTGATTCCCCCACACGGTGACGGGACGGGGGTTCTGTGATTCCCCCACACGGGGACGGGACGGGGGTCTGTGATTCCACCACACGGGGACGGGACGGGGGGGTCTGTGATTCCCCCACACGGTGACGGGACGGGGGGGTCTGTGATTCCCCCACACGGGGACGGGGGGGGTCTGTGATTCCCCCACACGGGGACGGGACGGGGGGGGGGTCTGTGATTCCCCCACACGGTGACGGGACAGGGGTCTGTGATTCCCCCACACAGTGACGGGACGGAGGGGTCTGTGATTCCCCCACACGGTGACGGGGGGTCTGTGAATCCCCCACACGGTGACGGGACGGGGGGGGGGTCTGTGATTCCCCCACACGGGGACGGGACGGGGGGGGTCTGTGATTCCCCCACACGGGGACGGGACGGGACAGGGGGTCTGTGATTCCCCCACACGGGGACGGGACGGGGGGGGGGTCTGTGATTCCCCCACACGGGGACGGGACGGGGGGGGGTCTGTGATTCCCCCACACGGGGACGGGACGGGGGGGGTCTGTGATTCCCCCACACGGTGACGGGACGGGGGTCTGTGATTCCCCCACACGGTGACGGGGGGGTCTGTGATTCCCCACACGGGGACGGGGTGGGTCTGTTGATTCCCCCACACGGTGACGGGGGGGGTCTGTGATTCCCCCACACGGTGACGGGGGGGGGTCTGTGATTCCCCACACGGTGACGGGACGGGGGGGTCTGTGATTCCCCCACACGGTGACGGGGGGGGTCTGTGATTCCCCACACGGTGACGGGGGGTCTGTGATTCCCCCACACGGGGACGGGACGGGGGGTCTGTGATTCCCCCACACGGTGACGGGGGGGGTCTGCGATTCCCCACACGGTGATGGGGGGGGGTCTGTGATTCCCCCATACGGTGACGGGGGGGGGGTCTGTGATTCCCCCACACGGTGACGGGGGGGGGGGGGGGTCTGTGATTCCCCCACACGGTGACGGGGGGGGGGGGGGGTCTGTGATTCCCCCACACGGTGACGGGGGGGGGCTCTGTGATTCTCCACACGGTGACGGGGGGGGGTCTGTGATTCCCCCACACGGTGACGGGGGGGGGTCTGTGATTCCCCCACACGGTGACGGGGGGGGGTCTGTGATTCTCCCATACGGTGACGGGGGGGTCTGTGATTCCCCACACGGTGACGGGGGGGGGGTCCGTGATTCCCCCACACGGTGACGGGACGGGGGTCTGTGATTCCCCACACGGTGACGGGACGGGGTCTGTGATTCCACCACACGGGGACGGGACGGGGGGGTCTGTGATTCCCCCACACGGTGACGGGACGGGGGGGGTCTGTGATTCCCCCACACGGGGACGGGGGGGGTCTGTGATTCCCCCACACGGGGACGGGACGGGGGGGGGGTCTGTGATTCCCCACACGGTGACGGGACAGGGGTCTGTGATTCCCCCACACGGTGACGGGACGGAGGGGTCTGTGATTCCCCCACACGGTGACGGGGGGGTCTGTGAATCCCCCACACGGTGACGGGACGGGGGGGGGGTCTGTGATTCTCCCACACGGGGACGGGACGGGGGGGGTCTGTGATTCCCCACACGGGGACGGGACGGGGGGTCTGTGATTCCCCCACACGGGGACGGGACGGGGGGGGGGTCTGTGATTCCCCCACACGGGGGACGGGACGGGGGGTCTGTGATTCCCCCACACGGGGACGGACGGGGGGGGTCTGTGATTCCCCCACACGGTGACGGGACGGGGGTCTGTGATTCCCCCACACGGTGACGCGGGGGGTCTGTGATTCCCCCACACGGGGACGGGGTGGGTCTGTGATTTCCCCCACACGGTGACGGGGGGGGTCTGTGATTCCCCCACACGGTGGACGGGACGGGGTCTGTGATTCCCCCACACGGTGACGGGGGGGTCTGTGATTCCCCACACGGTGACGGGGGGGTCTGTGATTCCCCCACACGGGGACGGGACGGGGGGTCTGTGATTCCCCCACACGGTGACGGGACGGGGGGGTCTGTGATTCCCCCACACGGGGACGGGGGGGGTCTGTGATTCCCCCACACGGTGACGGGGGGGGTCTGCGATTCTCCCACACGGTGACGGGGGGGTCTGTGATTCCCCCACACGGTGATGGGACGGGGGGGTCTGCGATTCCCCCACACGGTGATGGGACGGGGTCTGTGATTCCCCCACACGGTGACGGGGGGGGGTCTGTGATTCCCCCACACGGTGACGGGGGGGGGGTCTGTGATTCCCCCACACGGTGACGGGGGGGGGGTCTGTGATTCCCCCACACGGTGACGGGGGGGGGGGGGGGGGTCTGTGATTCCCCCACACGGTGACGGGGGGGGGTCTGTGATTCTCCCACACGGTGACGGGGGGGGTCTGTGATTCCCCCACACGGTGACGGGGGGGGGGGGGGGGGGGGGGGTCTGTGATTCCCCCACACGGTGACGGGGGGGGGGGGGGTCTGTGATTCCCCCACACGGTGACGGGGGGGGGTCTGTGATTCTCCCATACGGTGACGGGGGGGTCTGTGATTCCCCCACACGGTGACGGGGGGGGGGTCGTGATTCCCCCACACGGTGACGGGACGGGGGGGTCTGTGATTCCCCCACACGGTGACGGGACGGGGGGGGTCTGTGATTCCCCACACGGTGACGGGACGGGGGGTCTGTGATTCCCCACACGGTGACGGGACGGGGGGTCTGTGATTCCCCCACACGGTGACGGGACGGGGGGGTCTGTGATTCCCCCACACGGTGACGGGACGGGGGTCTGTGATTCCCCCACACGGTGACGGGACGGGGGGTCTGTGATTCCCCCACACGGTGACGGGACGGGGGGGTCTGTGATTCCCCCACACGGTGACGGGACGGGGGTCTGTGATTCCCCCACACGGTGACGGGACGGGGGGGTCTGTGATTCCCCCACACGGTGACGGGGGGGGTCTGTGATTCTCCCACACGGTGACGGGGGGGGTCTGTGATTCCCCCACACGGTGACGGGGGGGGGTCGTGATTCCCCCACACGGTGACGGGACGGGGGTCTGTGATTCCCCCACACGGTGACGGGACGGGGGGTCTGTGATTCCCCCACACGGTGACGGGACGGGGGGGTCTGTGATTCCCCCACACGGTGACGGGACGGGGGGGTCTGTGATTCCCCCACACGGGGACGGGGGGGGTCTGTGATTCCCCACACGGGGACGGGACGGGGGGGGGGTCTGTGATTCCCCCACACGGTGACGGGACAGGGGTCTGTGATTCCCCCACACGGTGACGGGACGGAGGGGTCTGTGATTCCCCCCACACGGTGACGGGGGGGTCTGTGAATCCCCCCACACGGTGACGGGACGGGGGGGGGTCTGTGATTCCCCCACACGGGACGGGACGGGGGGGGTCTGTGATTCCCCCACACGGGGACGGGACGGGACGGGGGTCTGTGATTCCCCACACGGGGACGGGACGGGGGGGGGGGGGCTGTGATTCCCCCACACGGGGACGGGACGGGGGGGGTCTGTGATTCCCCCACACGGGGACGGGACGGGGGGGGTCTGTGATTCCCCCACACGGTGACGGGACGGGGGTCTGTGATCCCCCACACGGTGACGCGGGGGGTCTGTGATTCCCCCACACGGGGACGGGGTGGGTCTGTGATTCCCCCACACGGTGACGGGGGGGGTCTGTGATTCCCCCACACGGTGACGGGGGGTCTGTGATTCCCCCACACGGTGACGGGACGGGGGGGTCTGTGATTCCCCCACACGGTGACGGGGGGGGTCTGTGATTCCCCCACACGGTGACGGGGGGGGTCTGTGATTCCCCACACGGGGACGGGACGGGGGGTCTGTGATTCCCCCACACGGGGACGGGGGGGGGTCTGTGATTCCCCCACACGGTGACGGGGGGGGGTCTGCGATTCTCCCACACGGTGACGGGGGGGGTCTATTCCCCCCACACGGTGATGGACGGGGGGGTCTGCGATTCCCCCACACGGTGATGGGACGGGGGTCTGTGATTCCCCCCACACGGTGACGGGGGTGGGGTCTGTGATTCCCCCACACGGTGACGGGGGGGGGGTCTGTGATTCCCCCACACGGTGACGGGGGGGGGGTCTGTGATTCCCCCACACGGTGACGGGGGGGGGGGGGGGGGGGGGTCTGTGATTCCCCCACACGGTGACGGGGGGGGGGGTCTGTGATTCCCCCACACGGTGACGGGGGGGGGGTCTGTGATTCCCCCACACGGTGACGGGGGGGGGGGGGGGGGGGTCTGTGATTCCCCCACACGGTGACGGGGGGGGGGGGGGGTCTGTGATTCCTCCACACGGTGACGGGGGGGGGGTCTGTGATTCTCCCACACGGTGACGGGGGGGGTCGTGATTCCCCCACACGGTGACGGGACGGGGGTCTGTGATTCCCCCAACACGGTGACGGGACGGGGGGGTCTGTGATTCCCCCACACGGTGACGGGACGGGGGGGTCTGTGATTCCCCCACACGGTGACGGGACGGGGGGGTCTGTGATTCCCCCACACGGTGACGGGACGGGGGGGTCTGTGATTCCCCCACACGGTGACGGGACGGGGGTCTGTGATTCCCCCACACGGTGACGGGACGGGGGGGTCTGTGATTCCCCCACACGGTGACGGGACGGGGGGTCTGTGATTCCCCCACACGGTGACGGGACGGGGGGGTCTGTGATTCCCCCACACGGTGACGGGACGGGGGTCTGTGATTCCCCCACACGGTGACGGGACGGGGGGGTCTGTGATTCCCCCACACGGTGATGGGACGGGGGGGTCTGTGATTCCCCCACACGGTGACGGGGGGGGGTCTGTGATTCCCCCACACGGTGATGGGACGGGGGGGTCTGTGATTCCCCCACACGGTGACGGGACGGGGGGGTCTGTGATTCCCCCACACGGTGACAGGACGGGGGTCTGTGATTCCCCCACACGGTGATGGGACGGGGGTCTGTGATTTCCCCCCACACGGTGATGGGACGGGGGTCTGTGATTTCCCCCCACACGGTGATGGGACGGGGGTCTGTGATTCCCCCACACGGGGATGGGACGGGGGTCTGTGATTCTCCCACACGGTGACGGGACGGGGGGTGGTCTGTGATTCCCCCACACGGTGACGGGACGGGGGGGGTCTGTGATTCCCCCACACGGTGACGGGACAGGGGTCTGTGATTCCCCCACACGGGGATGGGACGGGGGTCTGTGATTCTCCCACACGGTGACGGGACGGGGGTCTGTGATTCTCCCACACGGTGATGGGACGGGGGTCTGTGATTCCCCCACACGGGGACGGGACGGGGGGTCTGTGACTCCCCCACACGGTGATGGGACGGGGGTCTGTGATTCCCCCACACGGGGACGGGGGGGTCTGTGATTCCCCCACACGGTGACGGGGGGGGTCTGTGATTCCCCCACACGGTGATGGGACGGGGGGGTCTGTGATTCACCCACACGGTGACGGGACGGGGGTCTGTGATTCCCCCACACGGTGATGGGACGGGGGGGTCTGTGACTCCCCCACACGGTGACGGGACGGGGGGATCTGTGACTCCCCCACACGGTGACGGGACGGGGGGGGTCTGTGATTCCCCCACACGGTGATGGGACGTGGGTCTGTGATTCCCCCACACGGTGACGGCACGGGGGTCTGTGATTCCCCCACACGGTGACGGGACGGGGGTCTGTGATTCCCCCACACGGTGACGGGACGGGGGTCTGTGATTCCCCCACACGGTGATGGGACGGGGGTCTGTGATTCCCCCACACGGTGACGGGACGGGGGTCTGTGATTCCCCCACACGGTGACGGGGGGGTCTGTGATTCCCCCACACGGTGACGGGACGGGGGTCTGTGATTCTCCCACACGGTGACGGGGGGGTCTGTGATTCCCCCACACGGTGACGGGACGGGGGTCTGTGATTCCCCCACACGGTGACGGGACGGGGGTCTGTGATTCCCCCACACGGTGATGGGACGGGGGTCTGTGATTCCCCCACACGGTGACGGGACGGGGGTCTGTGATTCCCCCACACGGTGACGGGGGGGGTCTGTGATTCCCCCACACGGTGACGGGACGGGGGTCTGTGATTCCCCCACACGGTGACGGGACGGGGGTCTGTGATTCTCCCACACGGTGACGGGGGGGGTCTGTGATTCCCCCACACGGTGACGGGGGCGGTCTGTGACTCCCCCACACGGTGACGGGACGGGGGGGGTCTGTGATTCCCCCACACGGTGACAGGACGGGGGGGTGTCTGTGATTCCCCCACACGGTGACGGGACGGGGGGGGGGGTCTGTGATTCCCCGACACGGTGACGGGACGGGGGGGGGGGGGGGTCTGTGATTCCCCCACACGGTGATGGGTCGGGGGGGTCTGTGACTCCCCCACACGGGGATGGGATGGAAATCATAGAAACCCTACAGTGCAGAAGGAGGCCATTCGGCCCATCGAGTCTGCACCGACCAGATCCCACCCAGGCCCTACCCCCACATATTTACCCGCTAATCCCTCTAACCTACACATCCCAGGACTCTAAGGGGCAATTTTTTTTTTAACCTGGCCAATCAACCTAACCCGCACATCTTCGGACTGTGGGAGGAAACCGGAGCACCCGGAGGAAACCCATGCAGACATGAGGAGAATGTGCAAACTCCACACAGACAGTGACCCGAGCCGGGAATCGAACCCAGGACCCTGGAGCTGTGAAGCAGCAATGCTAACCACTGTGCCACCCCTGGGGGGGGGTCTGTGATTCCCCCACACGGGGACGGAACGGGGGTCTGTGATTCCCCCACACGGTGACGGGACGGGGGGGGTCTGTGATTCCCCCACACGGTGACGGGACGGGACGGGTCTGTGATTCCCCTACACGGTGACGGGACGGGGGTCTGTGATTCCCCCACACGGTGACGGGACGGGGGTCTGTGATTCCCCCACACGGTGACGGGACGGGGGTCTGTGATTCCCCCACACGGTGACGGGACGGGGTGCGATGTGTGAGCATTCCTACCTGTTCTTCTGGGGACGGTTGCGTTTCTTGCGACTGTCCCCATTACCCGCTCCAAATGCCACCTGGTTGTAAACTTTCAGCCCCACTTTGCTCTGCAACTCCTGAAGCTGTTCAAAGGACAGTGTGGAAAGTTCTAGAGAAAGAGAGCAGAGATTCAGTTGGACAGAGTGGAAAGTCACAGGGTGAAGGTGATGCCTGAACGAGGCAGTGAGGATCAGAAACATGCTGACAGTGGGGTTACTGGCTGGAGCATTAACAGTTACTCAGACCAGTTAGTCACCTTTTTGAATGGAGTGGGCAGTTTGACCATCTGCGGCTGAGGAATCAGAGTCTGAATCTTCACTCCCTGTGGATTCACTCTCATGATCTTCACCAGAGGCCTCAGCTTGTCCGCACGGGTCCTCCAGCTCCTCACCATCATCGCGGCCAGCTACAGGCTGCAATCTCTCAGCGACTTCCATTGAACTGCAGACGGTCTCCGCTGACCTTTCACCCCGCTCTGACACCTTCTTCCTCACCGGCCTGCGTACAGGAGGGTTCGTGCGTCCCATCACCAACCTGTGCACAACAATCAAAACCAAACTTTCAACAAACCTTTTGGGCTGTAAAGTGAGCTCACCGTCACTGGAGAGCTCAGAATTCCCCGTCAGAGGGTCAGTGCTGAGGGAGTGCTGCACTGTCGGAGGGTCAGTACTGAGGGAGCGCCGCACTGTCAGAGGGTCAGTGCTGAGGGAGCGCTGCACTGTCAGAGGGTCAGTACTGAGGGAGCGCCGCACTGTCAGAGGGTCAGTGCTGAGGGAATGCCGCACTGTCAGAGGGTCAGTGCTGAGCGAGTGCCGCACTGTCAGAGGGTCAGTGCTGAGGGAGTGCCGCACTGTCAGAGGGTCAGTACTGAGGGAGTGCCGCACTGTCAGAGGGTCAGTGCTGAGGGAGTGCCGCACTGTCAGAGGGTCAGTACTGAGGGAGTGCCGCACTGTCAGAGGGTCAGTGCTGAGGGAGTGCTGCACTGTCAGAGGGTCAGTGCTGAGGGAGTGCCGCACTGTCAGAGGGTCAGTACTGAGGGAGTGCCGCACTGTCAGAGGGTCAGTGCTGAGGGAGTGCCGCACTGTCAGAGGGTCAGTGCTGAGGGAGTGCCGCACTGTCAGAGGGTCAGCACTGAGGGAGTGCCGCACTGTCAGAGGGTCAGTGCTGAGGGAGTGCCGCACTGTCAGAGGGTCAGTACTGAGGGAGTGCCGCCCTGTCAGAGGGTCAGTACTGAGGGAGTGCCGCACTGTCAGAGGGTCAGTACTGAGGGAGTGCCGCACTGTCAGAGGGTCAGTACTGAGGGAGTGCCGCACTGTCAGAGGGTCAGTGCTGAGGGAGTGCCGCACTGTCAGAGGGTCAGTGCTGAGGGAGTGCCGCACTGTCAGAGGGTCAGTACTGAGGGAGTGCCGCACTGTCAGAGGGTCAGTACTGAGGAGTGCCGCACTGTCAGGGGGTCAGTACTGAGGGAGTGCCGCACTGTCAGAGGGTCAGTGCTGAGGGAGTGCCGCACTGTCAGAGGGTCAGTGCTGAGGGAGTGCCGCACTGTCAGAGGGTCAGTACTGAGGGAGTGCCGCACTGTCAGAGGGTCAGTGCTGAGGAGTGCCGCACTGTCAGGGGGTCAGTACTGAGGGAGTGCCGCACTGTCAGAGCGTCAGTACTGAGGGAGTGCCACACTGTCAGAGGGTCAGTGCTGAGGGAGTGCCGCACTGTCAGAGGGTCAGTGCTGAGGGAGTGCCGCACTGTCAGAGGGTCAGTACTGAGGGAGTGCCGCACTGTCAGAGGGTCAGTGCTGAGGAGTGCCGCACTGTCAGGGGGTCAGTACTGAGGGAGCGCCGCACTGTCAGAGGGTCAGTAGGGAGTGCAGCACTGTCAGAGGGTCAGTACTGAGGGAGTGCCGCACTGTCAGAGGGTCAGTACTGAGGGAGTGCCGCACTGTCAGAGGGTCAGTACTGAGGGAGTGCCGCACTGTCAGAGGGTCAGTGCTGAGGGAGTGCCGCACTGTCAGAGGGTCAGTAGGGAGTGCAGCACTGTCAGAGGGTCAGTACTGAGGGAGTGCCGCACTGTCAGAGGGTCAGTACTGAGGGAGTGCCGCACTGTCAGAGGGTCAGTACTGAGGGAGTGCCGCACTGTCAGAGGGTCAGTGCTGAGGGAGTGCCGCACTGTCAGAGGGTCAGTACTGAGGGAGTGCCGCACTGTCAGAGGGTCAGTGCTGAGGGAGTGCTGCACTGTCAGAGGGTCAGTACTGAGGGAGTGCTGCACTGTCAGAGGGTCAGTACTGAGGGAGCGCCGCACTGTCAGAGTGTCAGTACTGAGCGAGTGCTGCACTGTCAGAGGGTCAGTGCTGAGGGAGTGCCGCACTGTCAGAGGGTCAGTAGGGAGTGCAGCAGTGTCGGTATTTGAATTTTCATGAGTTAGATGTGAAGACAGTTCTCTCAGGGTAATATTTGTGAGTGCTGCAGTTGTTTTAATGTCACAGGTATCATGTTTGTAATTAATTGCCATCTTTGGCACAGCAGTCATCTGTGAGCCAATGTGTCAGATTGCAACATAGTTCAGGGACATCAGTATGTAATCCAGGCTATATGTTCCCGTGCTTCACAGAGGGTGTGCTGTACAGTTGAAAGTGTCATCTTCAAAAGAAGACATGACATTATAAGCCCTGTCTGTCTGCTCTGTTGGATGCAGAAGAGACGATAAGGTCTACTCGATGAAGTGACCCGAGGCTGGAATTGAATCCGGGTGCTGTGAGGCAGCAGTGCTAACCACTGTGTCACCGTGCTGCCCCGGGTCCCTGGCGCTGTGAGGCAGCAGTGCTAACCACTGTCACCGTGCTGCCCCGGGTCCCTGGCGCTGTGAGGCAGCAGCGCTAACCACTGTGTCACCGTGCTGCCCCGGGTCCCTGGCGCTGTGAGGGAGCAGTGCTAACCACTGTGCCACCGTGCTGCCCCGGGTCCCTGGCGCTGTGAGGCAGCAGTGCTAACCACTGTGCCACCGTGCTGCCCCGGGTCCCTGGCACTGTGAGGCAGCAGTGCTAACCACTGTGCCACCGTGCTGCCCCGGGTCCCTGGCGCTGTGAGGCAGCAGTGCTAACCACTGTGTCACCGTGCTGCCCCGGGTCCCTGGCGCTGTGAGGCAGCAGCGCTAACCACTGTGTCACCGTGCTGCCCCGGGTCCCTGGCGCTGTGAGGGAGCAGTGCTAACCACTGTGCCACCGTGCTGCCCCGGGTCCCTGGCACTGTGAGGCAGCAGTGCTAACCACTGTCACCGTGCTGCCCCGGGTCCCTGGCTCTGTGAGGGAGCAGTGCTAACCACTGTGTCACCGTGCTGCCCCGGGTCCCTGGCGCTGTGAGGCAGCAGCGCTAACCACTGTGTCACCGTGCTGCCCCGGGTCCCTGGCGCTGTGAGGCAGCAGCGCTAACCACTGTGTCACCGTGCTGCCCCGGGTCCCTGGCGCTGTGAGGGAGCAGTGCTAACCACTGTGCCACCGTGCTGCCCCGGGTCCCTGGCGCTGTGAGGGAGCAGTGCTAACCCACTGTGCCACCGTGCTGCCCCGGGTCCCTGGCGCTGTGAGGCAGCAGTGCTAACCCACTGTGCCACCGTGCTGCCCCGGGTCCCTGGCGCTGTGAGGCAGCAGCGCTAACCACTGTGCCACCGTGCTGCCCCGGGTCCCTGGCGCTGTGAGGGAGCAGCGCTAACCACTGTGTCACCGTGCTGCCCCGGGTCCCTGGCGCTGTGAGGCAGCAGTGCTAACCACTGTGCCACCGTGCTGCCCCGGGTCCCTGGCGCTGTGAGGCAGCAGCGCTAACCACTGTGTCACCGTGCTGCCCCGGGTCCCTGGCGCTGTGAGGGAGCAGTGCTAACCACTGTGCCACCGTGCTGCCCCGGGTCCCTGGCGCTGTGAGGGAGCAGTGCTAACCACTGTGTCACCGTGCTGCCCCGGGTCCCTGGCACTGTGAGGCAGCAGTGCTAACCACTGTCACCGTGCTGCCCCGGGTCCCTGGCACTGTGAGGCAGCAGTGCTAACCACTGTGTCACCGTGCTGCCCCGGGTCCCTGGCGCTGTGAGGCAGCAGCGCTAACCACTGTGTCACCGTGCTGCCCCGGGTCCCTGGCGCTGTGAGGGAGCAGTGCTAACCACTGTGCCACCGTGCTGCCCCGGCTCCCTGGCGCTGTGAGGGAGCAGTGCTAACCCACTGTGCCACCGTGCTGCCCCGGGTCCCTGGCGCTGTGAGGCAGCAGCGCTAACCACTGTGTCACCGTGCTGCCCCGGGTCCCTGGCACTGTGAGGCAGCAGTGCTAACCCACTGTGCCACCGTGCTGCCCCGGGTCCCTGGCGCTGTGAGGCAGCAGCGCTAACCACTGTGCCACCGTGCTGCCCCGGGTCCCTGGCGCTGTGAGGGAGCAGTGCTAACCACTGTGCCACCGTGCTGCCCCGGGTCCCTGGCGCTGTGAGGGAGCAGTGCTAACCACTGTGCCACCGTGCTGCCCCGGGTCCCTGGCGCTGTGAGGGAGCAGTGCTAACCACTGTGCCACCGTGCTGCCCCGGGTCCCTGGCGCTGTGAGGCAGCAGCGCTAACCACTGTGCCACCGTGCTGCCCCGGGTCCCTGGCGCTGTGAGGGAGCAGTGCTAACCACTGTGCCACCGTGCTGCCCCGGGTCCCTGGCACTGTGAGGCAGCAGTGCTAACCACTGTGTCACCGTGCTGCCCCGGGTCCCTGGCTCTGTGAGGGAGCAGTGCTAACCACTGTGCCACCGTGCTGCCCCGGGTCCCTGGCGCTGTGAGGCAGCAGTGCTAACCACTGTGTCACCGTGCTGCCCCGGGTCCCTGGCGCTGTGAGGCAGCAGTGCTAACCACTGTGTCACCGTGCTGCCCCGGGTCCCTGGCTCTGTGAGGGAGCAGCGTTAACCACTGTGTCACCGTGCTGCCCCGGGTCCCGGGCGCTGTGAGGCAGCAGCGCTAACCACTGTGCCACCGTGCCTCCCCGGGACACTGGCTCGGGGAACTCGGGGGACTCGGGGACACTGGGACGGGGACCCGGGGACCCTGGGTCGGGGACCCGGGGACCCTGGGTCGGGGACCCGGGGACCCTGGGTCGGGGACCCGGGGACACTGGGTCGGGGACCCGGGGACACTGGGTCGGGGACCCGGGGACACTGGGTCGGGGACCCGGGGACACTGGGTCGGGGACCCGGGGACACTGGGTCGGGGACCCGGGGACACTGGGTCGGGGACCCGGGGACACTGGGTCGGGGACCCGGGGACACTGGGTCGGGGACCCGGGGACACTGGGTCGGGGACCCGGGGACACTGGGTCGGGGACCCGGGGACACTGGGTCGGGGACCCGGGGACACTGGGTCGGGGACCCGGGGACACTGGGTCGGGGACCCGGGGACACTGGGTCGGGGACCCGGGGACACTGGGTCGGGGACCCGGGGACACTGGGTCGGGGACCCGGGGACACTGGGTCGGGGACCCGGGGACACTGGGTCGGGGACCCGGGGACACTGGGTCGGGGACCCGGGGACACTGGGTCGGGGACCCGGGGACACTGGGTCGGGGACCCGGGGACACTGGGTCGGGGACCCGGGGACACTGGGTCGGGGACCCGGGGACACTGGGTCGGGGACCCGGGGACACTGGGTCGGGGACCCGGGGACACTGGGTCGGGGACCCGGGGACACTGGGTCGGGGACCCGGGGTCGGGGACCCGGGGACGCTGGGTCGGGGACCCGGGGACGCTGGGTCGGGGACCCGGGGACGCTGGGTCGGGGACCCGGGGACGCTGGGTCGGGGACCCGGGGACGCTGGGTCGGGGACCCGGGGACGCTGGGTCGGGGACCCGGGGACGCTGGGTCGGGGACCCGGGGACGCTGGGTCGGGGACCCGGGGACGCTGGGTCGGGGACCCGGGGACGCTGGGTCGGGGACCCGGGGACGCTGGGTCGGGGACCCGGGGACGCTGGGTCGGGGACCCGGGGACGCTGGGTCGGGGACCCGGGGACGCTGGGTCGGGGACCCGGGGACGCTGGGTCGGGGACCCGGGGACGCTGGGTCGGGGACCCGGGGACGCTGGGTCGGGGACCCGGGGACGCTGGGTCGGGGACCCGGGGACGCTGGGTCGGGGACCCGGGGACGCTGGGTCGGGGACCCGGGGACGCTGGGTCGGGGACCCGGGGACGCTGGGTCGGGGACCCGGGGACGCTGGGTCGGGGACCCGGGGACGCTGGGTCGGGGACCCGGGGACGCTGGGTCGGGGACCCGGGGTCGGGGACCCGGGGACGCTGGGTCGGGGACCCGGGGACGCTGGGTCGGGGACCCGGGGACGCTGGGTCGGGGACCCGGGGACGCTGGGTCGGGGACCCGGGGACGCTGGGTCGGGGACCCGGGGACGCTGGGTCGGGGACCCGGGGACGCTGGGTCGGGGACCCGGGGACGCTGGGTCGGGGACCCGGGGACGCTGGGTCGGGGACCCGGGGACGCTGGGTCGGGGACCCGGGGACGCTGGGTCGGGGACCCGGGGTCGCTGGGTCGGGGACCCGGGGACGCTGGGTCGGGGACCCGGGGTCGCTGGGTCGGGGACTCGGGGTCGCTGGGTCGGGGACACTGGGTCGGGGACTCGGGGACACTGGGTCGGGGACACTGGGTCGGGGACTCGGGGACACTGGGTCGGGGACACTGGGTCGGGGACTCGGGGACACTGTGTCGGGGACACTGGGTCGGGGACTCGGGGACACTGGGTCGGGGACACTGGGTCGGGGACTCGGGGACACTGGGTCGGGTCACTGGGTCGGGGACTCGGGGACACTGGGTCGGGGACACTGGGTCGGGGACTCGGGGACACTGGGTCGGGGACACTGGGTCGGGGACAGTGGGTCGGGGACAGTGGGTCGGGGACAGTGGGTCGGGGACTCGGGGACACTGGGTCGGGGACTCGGGGACACTGGGTCGGGGACACTGGGTCGGGGACTCGGGGACACTGGGTCGGGGACACTGGGTCGGGGACTCGGGGACACTGGGTCGGGGACTCGGGGACACTGGGTCGGGGACTCGGGGACACTGGGTCGGGGACTCGGGGACACTGGGTCGGGGACTCGGGGACACTGGGTCGGGGACTCGGGGACACTGGGTCGGGGACTCGGGGACACTGGGTCGGGGACTCGGGGACACTGGGTCGGGGACTCGGGGACACTGGGTCGGGGACTCGGGGACACTGGGTCGGGGACTCGGGGACACTGGGTCGGGGACTCGGGGACACTGGGTCGGGGACTCGGGGACACTGGGTCGGGGACTCGGGGACACTGGGTCGGGGACTCGGGGACACTGGGTCGGGGACTCGGGGACACTGGGTCGGGGACTCGGGGACACTGGGTCGGGGACTCGGGGACACTGGGTCGGGGACTCGGGGACACTGGGTCGGGGACTCGGGGACACTGGGTCGGGGACTCGGGGACACTGGGTCGGGGACTCGGGGACACTGGGTCGGGGACTCGGGGACACTGGGTCGGGGACTCGGGGACACTGGGTCGGGGACACTGGGTCCCTGGGTCGGGGACTCGGGTACCCTGGGTCGGGGACTCGGGGACCCTGTGTCGGGGACTCGGGGACCCTGGGTCGGGGACTCGGGGACCCTGGGTCGGGGACACTGGGTCACTGGGTCGGGGACACTGGGTCGGGGACACTGGGTCACTGGGTCGGGGACACGGGGTCACTGGGTCGGGGACACGGGGTCACTGGGTCGGGGACTCGGGGACACTGGGTCGGGGACTCGGGGACACTGGGTCGGGGACTCGGGGACACTGGGTCGGGGACACTGGGTCGGGGACTCGGGGACCCTGGGTCGGGGACTCGGGGACACTGGGTCGGGGACTCGGGGTCACTGGGTCGGGGACACGGGGTCACTGGGTCGGGGACACGGGGTCACTGGGTCGGGGACACGGGGTCACTGGGTCGGGGACACGGGGTCACTGGGTCGGGGACACGGGGTCACTGGGTCGGGGACACGGGGTCACTGGGTCGGGGACACGGGGTCACTGGGTCGGGGACACGGGGTCACTGGGTCGGGGACACGGGGTCACTGGGTCGGGGACACGGGGTCACTGGGTCGGGGACACGGGGACACTGGGTCGGGGACACGGGGTCACTGGGTCGGGGACCGGGGGACACTGGGTGGGGGACACTGGGTGGGGGACACTGGGTGGGGGACACTGGGTGGGGGACACTGGGTGGGGGACACTGGGTGGGGGACACTGGGTGGGGGACACTGGGTGGGGGACACTGGGTGGGGGACACTGGGTGGGGGACACTGGGTGGGGGACACTGGGACACTGGGTGGGGGACACTGGGACACTGGGTGGGGGACACTGGGACACTGGGTGGGGGACACTGGGTGGGGGACACTGGGACACTGGGTGGGGGACACTGGGTGGGGGACACTGGGACACTGGGTGGGGGACACTGGGACACTGGGTGGGGGACACTGGGACACTGGGTGGGGGACACTGGGACACTGGGTGGGGGACACTGGGAGGGGGACACTGGGTGGGGGACACTGGGTGGGGGACACTGGGTGGGGGACACTGGGTGGGGGACATTGGGTGGGGGACACTGGGTGGGGGACACTGGGACACTGGGTGGGGGACACTGGGACACTGGGTGGGGGAGACTGGGACACTGGCTGGGGGACACTGGGTGGGGGACACTGGGACACTGGGTGGGGGACACTGGGACACTGGGTGGGGGACACTGGGTGGGGGACACTGGGTGGGGGACACTGGGTGGGGGACACTGGGACACTGGGTGGGGGACACTGGGACACTGGGTGGGGGACACTGGGTGGGGGACACTGGGACACTGGGTGGGGGACACTGGGACACTGGGTGGGGGACACTGGGACACTGGGTGGGGGACACTGGGACACTGGGTGGGGGACACTGGGACACTGGGTGGGGGACACTGGGACACTGGGTGGGGGACACTGGGACACTGGGTGGGGGACACTGGGTGGGGGACACTGGGTGGGGGACACTGGGTCACTGGGTGGGGGACACTGGGACACTGGGTGGGGGACACTGGGTGGGGGACACTGGGACACTGGGTGGGGGACACTGGGACACTGGGTGGGGGACACTGGGACACTGGGTGGGGGACACTGGGACACTGGGTGGGGGACACTGGGACACTGGGTGGGGGACACTGGGACACTGGGTGGGGGACACTGGGTGGGGGACACTGGGACACTGGGTGGGGGACACTGGGAGGGTGACACTGGGTCACTGGGTGGGGGACACTGGGACACTGGGTGGGGGACACTGGGTGGGGGACACTGGGTGGGGGACACTGGGACACTGGGACACTGGGTGGGGGACACTGGGTGGGGGACACTGGGTGGGGGACACTGGGACGGGGACACTGGGTCGGGGGCACTGGGACACTGGGTCGGGGGCACTGGGACACTGGGTCGGGGGCACTGGGACACTGGGTCGGGGGCACTGGGACTCTGGGTCGGGGGCACTGGGACGGGGACTCGGGGGCACTGGGTCGGGGACTCGGGGGCACTGGGTCGGGGACTCGGGGGCACTGGGTCGGGGACTCGGGGGCACTGGGTCGGGGACTCGGGGGCACTGGGTCGGGGACTCGGGGGCACTGGGTCGGGGACTCGGGGACACTGGGTCGGGGACTCGGGGACACTGGGTCGGGGACTCGGGGACACTGGGTCGGGGACCCGGGGACACTGGGTCGGGGACCCGGGGACACTGGGTCGGGGACCCGGGGACACTGGGTCGGGGACCCGGGGACACTGGGTCGGGGACCCGGGGACACTGGGTCGGGGACCCGGGGACACTGGGTCGGGGACCCGGGGACACTGGGTCGGGGACCCGGGGACACTGGGTCGGGGACCCGGGGACACTGGGTCGGGGACCCGGGGACACTGGGTCGGGGACCCGGGGACACTGGGTCGGGGACCCGGGGACACTGGGTCGGGGACCCGGGGACACTGGGTCGGGGACCCGGGGACACTGGGTCGGGGACCCGGGGACACTGGGTCGGGGACCCGGGGACACTGGGTCGGGGACCCGGGGACACTGGGTCGGGGACCCGGGGACACTGGGTCGGGGACCCGGGGACACTGGGTCGGGGACCCGGGGACACTGGGTCGGGGACCCGGGGACACTGGGTCGGGGACCCGGGGACACTGGGTCGGGGACCCGGGGACACTGGGTCGGGGACCCGGGGACACTGGGTCGGGGACCCGGGGACACTGGGTCGGGGACCCGGGGACACTGGGTCGGGGACACTGGGTCGGGGACACTGGGTCGGGGACACTGGGTCGGGGACTCGGGGACACTGGGTCGGGGACACGGGGTCACTGGGTCGGGGACACGGGGTCACTGGGTCGGGGACCCGGGGTCACTGGGTCGGGGACCCGGGGACACTGGGTCGGGGACCCGGGGTCACTGGGTCGGGGACCCGGGGACACTGGGTCGGGGACCCGGGGACACTGGGTCGGGGACCCGGGGACACTGGGTCGGGGACCCGGGGACACTGGGTCGGGGACACTGGGTCGGGGACACTGGGTGGGGGACACTGGGTGGGGGACACTGGGTGGGGGACACTGGGTGGGGGACACTGGGTGGGGGACACTGGGTGGGGGACACTGGGTGGGGGACACTGGGTGGGGGACACTGGGTGGGGGACACTGGGTGGGGGACACTGGGTGGGGGACACTGGGTGGGGGACACTGGGTGGGGGACACTGGGTGGGGGACACTGGGTGGGGGACACTGGGTGGGGGACACTGGGTGGGGGACACTGGGTGGGGGACACTGGGTGGGGGACACTGGGTGGGGGACACTGGGTGGGGGACACTGGGACACTGGGTGGGGGACACTGGGACACTGGGTGGGGGACACTGGGACACTGGGTGGGGGACACTGGGACACTGGGTGGGGGACACTGGGACACTGGGTGGGGGACACTGGGACACTGGGTGGGGGACACTGGGACACTGGGTGGGGGACACTGGGACACTGGGTGGGGGACACTGGGACACTGGGTGGGGGACACTGGGTGGGGGACACTGGGACACTGGGTGGGGGACACTGGGACACTGGGTGGGGGACACTGGGACACTGGGTGGGGGACACTGGGACACTGGGTGGGGGACACTGGGACACTGGGTGGGGGACACTGGGACACTGGGACACTGGGTCGGGGACACTGGGACACTGGGTCGGGGACACTGGGACACTGGGTCGGGGACACTGGGACACTGGGTCGGGGACACTGGGACACTGGGTCGGGGACACTGGGACACTGGGTCGGGGACACTGGGACACTGGGTCGGGGACACTGGGTCGGGGACACTGGGACACTGGGTCGGGGACACTGGGACACTGGGTCGGGGACACTGGGACACTGGATCGGGGACACTGGGACACTGGGTCGGGGACACTGGGACACTGGGTCGGGGACACTGGGACACTGGGTCGGGGACACTGGGACACTGGGTCGGGGACACTGGGACACTGGGTCGGGGACACTGGGACACTGGGTCGGGGACACTGGGTCGGGGACACTGGGACACTGGGTCGGGGACACTGGGTCGGGGACTCGGGGGCACTGGGTGGGGGACACTGGGACACTGGGTGGGGGACACTGGGACACTGGGTGGGGACACTGGGACAGGGACACTGGGTGGGGACACTGGGACACTGGGTGGGGGACACTGGGACACTGGGTGGGGGACACTGGGACACTGGGTGGGGGACACTGGGACACTGGGTGGGGGACACTGGGACACTGGGTGGGGGACACTGGGTGGGGGACACTGGGACACTGGGTGGGGGACACTGGGACACTGGGTGGGGGACACTGGGAGGGGGACACTGGGACACTGGGTGGGGGACACTGGGACACTGGGTGGGGGACACTGGGTGGGGGACACTGGGTGGGGGACACTGGGTGGGGGACACTGGGACGGGGACACTGGGACACTGGGTCGGGGACTCGGGGACACCGGGTCGGGGACTCGGGGACACCGGGTCGGGGACTCGGGGACACCGGGTCGGGGACTCGGGGACACCGGGTCGGGGACTCGGGGACACCGGGTCGGGGACTCGGGGACACCGGGTCGGGGACTCGGGGACACCGGGTCGGGGACTCGGGGACACCGGGTCGGGGACTCGGGGACACCGGGTCGGGGACTCGGGGACACCGGGTCGGGGACTCGGGGACACCGGGTCGGGGACTCGGGGACACCGGGTCGGGGACTCGGGGACACCGGGTCGGGGACTCGGGGACACCGGGTCGGGGACTCGGGGACACCGGGTCGGGGACTCGGGGACACCGGGTCGGGGACTCGGGGACACCGGGTCGGGGACTCGGGGACACCGGGTCGGGGACTCGGGGACACCGGGTCGGGGACTCGGGGACACCGGGTCGGGGACTCGGGGACACCGGGTCGGGGACTCGGGGACACCGGGTCGGGGACTCGGGGACACCGGGTCGGGGACTCGGGGACACCGGGTCGGGGACTCGGGGACACCGGGTCGGGGACTCGGGGACACCGGGTCGGGGACTCGGGGACACCGGGTCGGGGACTCGGGGACACCGGGTCGGGGACTCGGGGACACCGGGTCGGGGACTCGGGGACACTGGGTCGGGGACTCGGGGACACTGGGTCGGGGACTCGGGGACACTGGGTCGGGGACTCGGGGACACTGGGTCGGGGACCCGGGGACACTGGGTCGGGGACTCGGGGACACTGGGTCGGGGACTCGGGGACACTGGGTCGGGGACTCGGGGACACTGGGTCGGGGACTCGGGGACACTGGGTCGGGGACTCGGGGACACTGGGTCGGGGACTCGGGGACACTGGGTCGGGGACTCGGGGACACTGGGACACTGGGTCGGGGACACTGGGTCGGGGACTCGGGGACACTGGGACACTGGGTCGGGGACTCGGGGACACTGGGACACTGGGTCGGGGACACTGGGTCGGGGACTCGGGGACACTGGGACACTGGGTCGGGGACACTGGGTCGGGGACTCGGGGACACTGGGACACTGGGTCGGGGACACTGGGTCGGGGACACTGGGTCGGGGTCACTGGGTCGGGGACACTGGGTCGGGGACTCGGGGACACTGGGTCGGGGACTCGGGGACACTGGGACACTGGGTCGGGGACTCGGGGACACTGGGTCGGGGACACTGGGTCGGGGACACTGGGTCGGGGTCACTGGGTCGGGGACACTGGGTCGGGGACTCGGGGACACTGGGTCGGGGACTCGGGGACACTGGGACACTGGGTCGGGGACACTGGGTCGGGGACTCGGGGACACTGGGTCGGGGACACTGGGTCGGGGACTCGGGGACACTGGGACACTGGGTCGGGGACACTGGGTCGGGGACTCGGGGACACTGGGACACTGGGTCGGGGACACTGGGTCGGGGACTCGGGGACACTGGGACACTGGGTCGGGGACACTGGGTCGGGGACTCGGGGACACTGGGACACTGGGTCGGGGACACTGGGTCGGGGACACTGGGTCACTGGGTCGGGGACTCGGGGACACTGGGACACTGGGTCGGGGACACTGGGTCGGGGACTCGGGGACACTGGGACACTGGGTCGGGGACACTGGGTCGGGGTCACTGGGTCGGGGACACTGGGTCGGGGACTCGGGGACACTGGGTCGGGGACTCGGGGACACTGGGACACTGGGTCGGGGACACTGGGTCGGGGACTCGGGGACACTGGGACACTGGGTCGGGGACACTGGGACACTGGGTCGGGGTCACTGGGTCGGGGACACTGGGTCGGGGACTCGGGGACACTGGGTCGGGGACTCGGGGACACTGGGTCGGGGACACTGGGTCGGGGACTCGGGGACACTGGGACACTGGGTCGGGGACACTGGGTCACTGGGTCGGGGACACTGGGTCGGGGACACTGGGTCACTGGGTCGGGGACTCGGGGACACTGGGTCGGGGACACTGGGTCGGGGACTCGGGGACACTGGGTCGGGGACACTGGGTCGGGGACTCGGGGACACTGGGTCGGGGACTCGGGGACACTGGGTCGGGGACTCGGGGACACTGGGTCGGGGACTCGGGGACACTGGGTCGGGGACTCGGGGACACTGGGACACTGGGTCGGGGACTCGGGGACACTGGGACACTGGGTCGGGGGCTCGGGGACACTGGGACACTGGGTCGGGGTCACTGGGTCGGGGACACTGGGTCGGGGACTCGGGGACACTGGGTCGGGGACTCGGGGACACTGGGACACTGGGTCGGGGACACTGGGTCGGGGACTCGGGGACACTGGGTCGGGGACACTGGGTCGGGCACACTGGGACACTGGGTCGGGGACACTGGGTCGGGGACTCGGGGACACTGGGTCGGGGACTCGGGGACACTGGGTCGGGGACTCGGGGACACTGGGACACTGGGTCGGGGACACTGGGTCACTGGGTCGGGGACACTGGGTCGGGGACACTGGGTCGGGGACTCGGGGACACTGGGTCGGGGACACTGGGTCGGGGACTCGGGGACACTGGGTCGGGGACTCGGGGACACTGGGTCGGGGACTCGGGGACACTGGGTCGGGGACTCGGGGACACTGGGACACTGGGTCGGGGGCTCGGGGACACTGGGACACTGGGTCGGGGACTCGGGGACACTGGGACACTGGGTCGGGGACACTGGGTCGGGGACTCGGGGACACTGGGTCGGGGACTCGGGGACACTGGGACACTGGGTCGGGGACTCGGGGACACTGGGACACTGGGTCGGGGACTCGGGGACACTGGGACACTGGGTCGGGGACTCGGGGACACTGGGACACTGGGTCGGGGACTCGGGGACACTGGGACACTGGGTCGGGGACTCGGGGACACTGGGTCGGGGACTCGGGGACACTGGGACACTGGGTCGGGGACTCGGGGACACTGGGACACTGGGTCGGGGACACTGGGTCACTGGGTCGGGGACACTGGGTCGGGGTCACTGGGTCACTGGGTCGGGGACTCGGGGACACTGGGTCGGGGACACTGGGTCGGGGACTCGGGGACACTGGGTCGGGGACTCGGGGACACTGGGTCGGGGACTCGGGGACACTGGGTCGGGGACTCGGGGACACTGGGTCGGGGACTCGGGGACACTGGGTCGGGGACTCGGGGACACTGGGTCGGGGACTCGGGGACACTGGGTCGGGGACTCGGGGACACTGGGACACTGGGTCGGGGGCTCGGGGACACTGGGACACTGGGTCGGGGACTCGGGGACACTGGGACACTGGGTCGGGGACACTGGGTCGGGGACTCGGGGACACTGGGTCGGGGACCCGGGGACACTGGGACACTGGGTCGGGGACTCGGGGACACTGGGTCGGGGACTCGGGGACACTGGGTCGGGGACTCGGGGACACTGGGTCGGGGACTCGGGGACACTGGGACACTGGGTCGGGGACTCGGGGACACTGGGACACTGGGTCGGGGACTCGGGGACACTGGGTCGGGGACTCGGGGACACTGGGACACTGGGTCGGGGACACTGGGACACTGGGTCGGGGACACTGGGTCGGGGACACTGGGTCACTGGGTCGGGGACTCGGGGACACTGGGACACTGGGTCGGGGACACTGGGTCACTGGGTCGGGGACACTGGGTCGGGGACACTGGGTCACTGGGTCGGGGACTCGGGGACACTGGGTCGGGGACACTGGGTCGGGGACTCGGGGACACTGGGTCGGGGACTCGGGGACACTGGGTCGGGGACTCGGGGACACTGGGACACTGGGTCGGGGACTCGGGGACACTGGGACACTGGGTCGGGGGCTCGGGGACACTGGGACACTGGGTCGGGGACTCGGGGACACTGGGACACTGGGTCGGGGACACTGGGTCGGGGACTCGGGGACACTGGGTCGGGGACTCGGGGACACTGGGTCGGGGACTCGGGGACACTGGGACACTGGGTCGGGGACTCGGGGACACTGGGACACTGGGTCGGGGACTCGGGGACACTGGGTCGGGGACTCGGGGACACTGGGTCGGGGACACTGGGACACTGGGTCGGGGACTTGGGGACACTGGGACACTGGGTCGGGGACTCGGGGACACTGGGTCGGGGACTCGGGGACACTGGGTCGGGGACACTGGGTCGGGGACTCGGGGACACTGGGTCACTGGGTCGGGGACTCGGGGACACTGGGTCACTGGGTCGGGGACTCGGGGACACTGGGTCGGGGACACTGGGTCGGGGACTCGGGGACACTGGGTCACTGGGTCGGGGACTCGGGGACACTGGGACACTGGGTCGGGGTCACTGGGACACTGGGTCGGGGTCACTGGGTCGGGGTCACTGGGACACTGGGTCGGGGTCACTGGGCGGCGGTGATGATTCAGTGACGCAGCTCGAAACCCCGACTGTGAAAACTGACCAAATCCCAACCTCGGGGAGCAGCAGCCGGGGCCTCTCCTGGCGGGGCCTCTCCTGCCGGGGCCTCTCCTGCCCGGGGCCTCTCCTGGCGGGGCCTCTCCTGGCGGGGCCTCTCCTGCCGGGGCCTCTCCTGGCCGGGGCCTCTCCTGCCGGGGCCTCTCCTGCCCGGGGCCTCTCCTGCCGGGGCCTCTCCTGCCCGGGGCCTCTCCTGGCCGGGGCCTCTCCTGGCCGGGGCCTCTCCTGCCGGGGCCTCTCCTGCCGGGGCCTCTCCTGCCGGGGCCTCTCCTGCCGGGGCCTCTCCTGCCGGGGCCTCTCCTGCCGGGGCCTCTCCGGGAGATCAACACACACACGTTCCTCCTGCACCGGAAGTCAGCGGGTCCATCACCCCGGAAACGGAACTCACCCGGGAGGACACCATGGGAATTAAACCGGAAACGGTGTAGCAGTTGACCCGGAAGCAGAAACGGTGTCGGGGGCACATGCGCAGCGGCAGCCCGCGGGTGGCGACGGGATTGCGGTGCACCATGGGACCGTTCCCACCCTCCCGGCCGGGACCCGGATGGGAGTCGGAGCCTCGCGCAAGGTTGGGAAGTCAATAAGAGCTCGTGCCAGACACACCCCCTCACACACCCCCTCACACAGAGACACACCCCCACACACACCCCCACACACAGAGAGAGACACACCCCCTCACACACCCCCACACACAGAGAGAGACACACCCCCTCACACACCCCCTCACACAGAGAGAGACACACCCCCTCACACACCCCCTCACACAGAGAGAGACACACCCCCTCACACAGAGAGAGACACACCCCCTCACACACCCCCTCACACAGAGAGAGACACACCCCCTCACACAGAGACACACCCCCACACACACCCCCACACACAGAGAGAGACACACCCCCTCACACACCCCCACACACAGAGAGAGACACACCCCCTCACACAGAGAGAGACACATCCCCTCACACACCCCCTCACACAGAGAGAGACACACCCCCTCACACACCCCCTCACACAGAGAGAGACACACCCCCTCACACAGAGAGAGACACACCCCCTCACACACCCCCTCACACAGAGAGAGACACACCCCCTCACACACCCCCTCACACACCCCCACACACAGAGAGAGACACACCCCCTCACACAGAGAGAGACACATCCCCTCACACACCCCCTCACACAGAGAGAGACACACCCCCTCACACACCCCCTCACACAGAGAGAGACACACCCCCTCACACAGAGAGAGACACACCCCCTCACACACCCCCTCACACAGAGAGAGACACACCCCCTCACACACCCCCTCACACAGAGAGAGACACACCCCCTCACACACCCCCTCACACAGAGAGACACACCCCCTCACACACCCCCTCACACAGAGACACACCCCCTCACACACCCCCTCACACAGAGACACACCCCCTCACACAGAGAGACACACCCCCACACACAGAGAGAGACACACCCCCTCACACAGAGAGAGACACACCCCCTCACACAGAGAGACACACCCCCACACACAGAGAGAGACACACCCCCTCACACACCCCCACACACAGAGAGAGACACACCCCCTCACACACCCCCTCACACAGAGAGAGACACACCCCTCACACACCCCCTCACACAGAGAGACACACCCCCACACACAGAGAGAGACACACCCCCTCACACAGAGAGAGACACACCCCCTCACACACCCCCACACACAGAGACACACCCCCACACACAGAGAGAGACACACCCCCTCACACAGAGAGAGACACACCCCCACACACAGAGACACACCCCCTCACACACCCCCACACACAGAGAGACACACCCCCTCACACACCCCCTCACACACCCCCACACACAGAGAGACACACCCCCTCACGCACCCCCACACAGAGAGAGAGACACACCCCCACACACAGAGAGACACACCCCCTCACACAGAGAGAGACACACCCCCTCACACAGAGAGAGACACACCCCCTCACACACCCCCTCACACAGAGAGAGACACACCCCCTCACACACCCCCACACACAGAGACACACCCCCTCACACACCCCCACACACAGAGAGAGACACACCCCCTCACACACCCCCACACACAGAGACACACCCCCTCACACAGAGAGAGACACACCCCCTCACACACCCCCACACAGAGACACACCCCCTCACACAGAGAGAGACACACCCCCTAACACACCCCCACACACAGAGAGAGACACACCCCCTCACACAGAGAGAGACACACCCCCTCACACAGAGAGAAACACACCCCCTCACACACCCCCTCACACACCCCCTCACACAGAGAGAGACACACCCCCTCACACAGAGAGAGACACACCCCCTCACACACCCCCTCACACAGAGAGAGACACACCCCCTCACACAGAGAGAGACACACCCCCACACACAGAGAGAGACACACCCCCTCACACACCCCCACACACAGAGAGACACACCCCCTCACACAGAGAGAGACACACACCCTCACACAGAGAGAGACACACCCCCTCACACAGAGAGAGACACACACCCTCACACACCCCCTCACACAGAGAGAGACACACCCCCTCACACAGAGAGAGACACACCCCCTCACACACCCCCTCACACAGAGAGAGACACACCCCCTCACAGAGAGAGACACACCCCCTCACACAGAGAGACACACCCCCTCACACAGAGACACACCCCCTCACACAGAGAAACACACCCTCACACAGAGAGAGACACCCCCTCACACAGAGAGACACACCCCCTCACAGAGAGAGACACACCCCCTCACACAGAGACACACCCCACACACAGAGAGAGACACACCCCCTCACACAGAGACACACCCCCTCACACAGAGAGACACACCCCCTCACACACCCTCACACAGAGAGAGACACACCCCCTCACACAGAGAGAGACACACCCCCTCACACAGAGAGACACACCCCCTCACACAGAGACACACACCCTCACACAGAGAGAGACACACCCCCTCACACACCCCCTCACACAGAGAGAGACACACCCCCTCACACACCCCCTCACACAGAGAGAGACACACCCCCTCACACAGAGAGACACACACCCTCACACACCCCCACACACAGTGAGACACACCCCCTCACACAGAGAGAGACACACCCCCTCACACACCCCCACACACAGAGAGACACACCCCCTCACACACCCCCACACACAGAGAGACACACCCCCACACACAGAGAGAGACACACCCCCTCACACAGAGAGAGACACACACCCCCACACACAGAGAGAGACACACCCCCTCACACAGAGAGAGACACACCCCCTCACACAGAGAGAGACACACCGCCTCACACAGAGAGAGACACACCCCCTCACACACCCCCTCACACAGAGAGACACACCCCCTCACACAGAGAGAGACACACCCCCTCACACAGAGAGACACACCCCCTCACACAGAGAGACACACCCCCTCACACAGAGAGACACACCCCCTCACACAGAGACACACACCCCCTCACACAGAGAGAGACACACCCCCTCACACAGAGAGAGACACACCCCCTCACAGAGAGACACACCCCCTCACACAGACACACCCCCTCACACAGAGAGAGACACACCCCCTCACACAGAGACACACCCCACACACAGAGAGAGACAAACCCCCTCACACACCCTCACACAGAGAGAGACACACCCCCTCACACAGAGAGAGACACACCCCCTCACACAGAGAGAGACACACCCCCTCACAGAGAGACACACCCCCTCACACAGAGAGAGACACACACCCTCACACAGAGAGAGACACACCCCCTCACACAGAGAGAGACACACCCCCTCACACAGAGACACACCCCTCACACAGAGAGAGACACACCCCCTCACACAGAGAGAGACACACCCCCTCACACAGAGAGAGACACACCCCCTCACACAGAGAGAGAGACACACCCTCACACAGAGAGAGACACACACCCTCACACAGAGAGAGACACACCCCCTCACACAGAGAGAGACACACACCCCCTCACACAGAGAGACACACCCCCTCACACAGAGAGAGACACACCCCCTCACAGACAGAGACACACACCCTCACACAGAGAGAGACACACCCCCTCACACACCCCCTCACACAGAGAGACACACACCCTCACACAGAGAGAGAGACACCCCCTCACACAGAGAGACACACCCCCTCACACAGAGAGACACACCCCCTCACACAGAGAGAGACACACACCCTCACACAGAGAGAGACACACCCCCTCACACAGAGAGAGACACACCCCCTCACACAGAGAGAGACACACCCCCTCACACAGAGAGAGACACACCCCCTCACACAGAGAGAGACACACCCCCTCACACAGAGAGAGACACACCCCCTCACACAGAGAGACACACCCCCTCACACACCCTCACACAGAGAGAGACACACCCCCTCACACAGAGAGACACACCCCCTCACACAGAGAGAGACAAACACCCTCACACGGAGAGAGACACACCCCCTCACACAGAGAGAGACACACCCCCTCACACAGAGAGACACACCCCCTCACACAGAGAGACACACCCCCTCACACAGAGAGACACACCCCCTCACAGAGACACACCCCCTCACACAGAGAGAGACATACACCCTCACACAGAGAGAGACACACCCCCTCACACTGAGAGAGACACACCCCCTCACACAGAGAGAGACACACCCCCTCACACAGAGAGAGACACACCCCCTCACACAGAGAGAGACACACACCCTCACACAGAGAGAGACACACACCCTCACACAGAGAGACACACCCCCTCACACAGAGAGACACACCCCCTCACACAGAGAGAGACACACCCCCTCACAGAGAGAGAGACACACCCCCTCACAGAGAGAGACACACACCCTCACACAGAGAGAGACACACCCCCTCACACACCCCCTCACACAGAGAGACACACACCCTCACACAGAGAGAGATACACCCCCTCACACAGAGAGACACACCCCCTCACACAGAGAGAGACACACCCCCTCAGACAGAGAGAGACACACACCCTCACACAGAGAGAGACACACCCCCTCACACAGAGAGAGACACACCCCCTCACACAGAGAGAGACACACCCCCTCACAGAGAGAGACACACCCCCTCACACAGAGAGAGACACACCCCCTCACACAGAGAGAGACACACCCCCTCACACAGAGAGAGAGACACCCCCTCACACAGAGAGAGACACACCCCCTCACACAGAGAGAGACACACCCCCTCACACAGAGACACACCCCCTCACACAGAGAGACACACCCCCTCACACACCCCCTCACACACCCTCACACAGAGAGAGACACACCCCCTCACACAGAGAGACACACACCCTCACACAGGGAGAGACACACACCCTCACACAGGGAGAGACACACCCCCTCACACAGAGAGAGACAAACACCCTCACACAGAGAGAGACACACCCCCTCACACAGAGAGAGACACACCCCCTCACACAGAGAGACACACCCCCTCACACAGAGAGAGACACACCCCCTCACACAGAGAGAGACATACACCCTCACACAGAGAGAGACACACCCCCTCACACAGAGAGAGACACACCCCCTCACACAGAGAGAGACACACCCCCTCACACAGAGAGAGACACACCCCCTCACACAGAGAGAGACACACCCCCTCACACAGAGAGAGACACACCCCCTCACACAGAGAGAGACACACACCCTCACACAGAGAGAGACACCCCCACACACGGAGAGAGACACACCCCCTCACACAGAGAGAGACACACCCTCACACACAGAGACACACACCCTCACACAGAGAGAGACACCCCCTCACACAGAGAGAGACACACCCCCACACACAGAGAGACACACCCCCACACAGAGAGAGACACACCCCCACACACAGAGAGAGACACACCCCCTCACACAGAGAGAGACACACACCCTCACACAGAGAGAGACACACACCCTCACACAGAGAGAGACACACCCTCACACACAGAGAGAGACACACACCCTCACACACAGAGACACACCCCCTCACACAGAGAGACACACCCCCTCAGAGAGACACACCCCCTCACACAGAGAGACACACCCCCTCACACACCCCCTCACACAGAGAGACACACACCCTCACACACCCCCTCACACAGAGAGACACACCCCCTCACACAGAGAGACACACCCCCTCACACAGAGAGACACACCCCCTCACCGAGAGACACACCCCCTCACACACAGAGACACACACCCAGAGAGACACACCCCCTCACACAGAGACACACACCCCCACACACACAGACACACCCCCACACAGAGAGACACATCCCCTCACACAGAGAGACACACCCCCACACACAGAGAGAGACACACCCCCTCACACAGAGAGACACACACCCCCTCACACACCGAGAGACACACCCCCTCACACAGAGAGACACACCCCCTCACACAGAGAGACACACCCCCTCACACAGAGATACACCCCCTCACACACCCCCACACACAGAGAGACACACCCCCTCACACAGAGAGACACACCCCCTCACAGAGAGACACACCCCCTCACACACACAGAGACACACACCCAGAGAGACACACCCCCTCACACAGAGACACACACCCCCACACACACAGACACATCCCCTCACACAGAGAGACACACCCCCTCACACAGAGACACACCCCCACACACAGAGACACACCCCCACACACACACCCCCACACACAGAGACACACACCCTCACACACAGAGACACACCCCCTCACACACAGACACACCCCCTCACACAGAGACACACCCCCTCACAGAGAGACACACCCCCTCACACACACAGAGACACACACCCAGAGAGACACACCCCCTCACACAGAGACACACACCCCCACACACACAGACACATCCCCTCACACAGAGAGGCACACCCCCTCACACAGAGACACACCCCCACACACAGAGACACACCCCCACACACACACCCCCACACACAGAGACACACACCCTCACACACAGAGACACACCCCCTCACACACAGACACACCCCCTCACACAGAGAGAGACACACCCCCACACACAGAGACACACACCCCCTCACACACAGACACACCCCCTCACACAGAGAGAGACACACCCCCACACACAGAGACACACACCCCCTCACACACAGACACACCCCCACACACAGAGAGACACACCCCCACACACAGAGACACACACCCCCTCACACACAGACACACCCCCACACACAGAGAGACACACCCCCACACACAGAGACACACACCCCCTCACACACAGACACACCCCCACACATAGAGAGACACACCCCCTCACACAGAGAGACACACCCCCTCACACACCCCCACACACAGAGAGACACACCCCCACACACAGAGAGAGAGACACACCCCCTCACACAGAGAGACACACCCCCTCACACAGAGAGAGACACACACCCTCACAGAGAGAGACACACCCCCTCACACACAGAGAGACACACCCCCTCACACAGAGAGACACACCCCCTCACACAGAGAGACACACCCCCTCACACACCCCCACACAGAGAGAGACACACACCCCCACACACAGAGACACACCCCCTCACACACCCCCACACACCGAGAGAGACACACCCCCTCACACACCCCCACACACACAGAGAGACACACCCCCACACACAGAGACACCCCCCCACACACAGAGAGACACACCCCCACACAGAGAGAGAGAGAGACACACCCCCACACACAGAGAGAGACACACCCCCTCACACAGAGAGAGACACACCCCCTCACACAGAGAGAGACACACCCCCACACAGAGAGAGACACACCCCCACACAGAGAGAGAGACACACCCCCTCACACAGAGAGAGACACACCCCCACACACAGAGACACACCCCCACACAGAGAGACACACCCCCACACAGAGAGAGACACACCCCCACACACAGAGACACACCCCCACACACAGAGACACACCCCCACACACAGAGACACACCCCCACACACAGAGACACACCCCCACACACAGAGAGAGACACCCCCTCACACAGAGAGAGACACCCCCTCACACAGAGAGAGACACCCCCTCACACAGAGAGAGACACACCCCCACACACAGAGAAAGACACCCCCCACACACAGAGAGAGACACACCCCCACACACAGAGAGGGACACCCCCCACACACAGAGAGAGACACACCCCCTCACACAGAGAGAGACACGCCCCACACACAGAGACAGACACACACACACACAGAGCAACACACAGAGAGACACAGACACACACACACACACAGAGAGAGCCACACCCACACACACAGAGAGAGACACAGAGACAGACACACAGAGAGAGAAAGACACAGACACACAGAGTGACACCCCCCCACACACAGACACACCCCCACACAGAGAGACAGAGACACACACAGAGAGACACAGACACACACACAGAGACACACCCCCACAGAGAGAGAGAGACACACACAGAGACACACACACACCCCCACACACAGAGAGAGACAGACAGACACACACACAGACAGACACAGACACACCCCCACACAGAGAGACAGAGACACACACAGACAGACACACACACAGAGACACACCCCCACAGAGAGAGAGAGACACACACAGAGACACACACACCCCCACACACAGAGAGAGACAGACAGACACACACACAGACAGACACAGACACACCCCCACACACCGAGAGAGACACACACACACAGACACACACACACACACAGAGACACACACACAGAGACACACACACAGAGACACAGACACACCCACACAGAGAGAGAGAGAGACACAGACACACCCACACACACACAGAGACACAGACACACCCACACAGAGAGAGACACACACACACAGAGAGACACACACACACCCACACACACACAGAGACAGACACACACACAGAGACAGACACACACACACAGGATCAAACACAGTGTGGGAAGCAGCTTTCAGGGAATCAGTCACAATTCACCGCAATGTTCAACACAATAGATTCAACTTTATTCATTTTACCAACACATTGGGAACATTCAGAGAGAAAACAACTAACATCACAATCTGAGCAGAATCTCACCCAGGAAAACAGACTGCGGGGCCCCCGACACGCATGGCCCAGTCCGCAGGGCCCCCGACACGCATGGCCCAGTCCGCGGGGCCCCCGACACGCATGGCCCAGTCCGCGGGGCCCCCGACACGCATGGCCCAGTCCGTGGGGCCCCTGACACGCATGGCCCAGTCCGCGGGGCCCCTGACACGGTGCTCTCCACATGCTGCCGTGTGTCGACGCAGGGCTGGATTACGAGGTGTCCTGTGATGTGTTTGTGCCTCATGTCCCGAGTACGGGTGATTATAAACTGATTGAGCACTGAATGCAGCCATTCTACCCTCTGGTCTGTGCTGTCTCTCGGAAAGCTTCTGCTCAGCCTGTGACTCTGTCACTAGTTAATGTTCACTGCTGCACCTGTTACTCTAATACTTAACTACACTACCTAAAACACTACTGCTAGTTACTGGTCACTAGCTAATGATCTGCCAATAAAGTGTTTGCTTTATTACTAGTTATCAGCTGCTACAGTACCTGTCACTAATGATCTGTTACCAAAGGACTAATTATTAATCACTGGTTACCACCATAACAATCACACTATTGGTGTCCTGTGTGACTCAGTTGGGTGCACTCCTAAATTCCGGGGGCACAGTTGATGCCATCTGTGCCCGCTGGGCACCGCAGGGACTGGGGTGTATTGTAGACCCTGACAATCACATTTTGATTTGATGTTTTAAGTTTCCTTTCTACTTTTATCTTCTATTTTGGGCGGTTCCCCCTCCTTTGAGGGAGCTGCCCTTTTTAAATTGTCTCTAAGTTAATTTAATTTTGTTTAATTGGTTGGTACACAAAAAGAAGTACCTGTTACTCTGTTACTGCTAATTAAGTACTAGTTGCTGCTGTACCTGTTGTTTTATCACCAATTATTAGTTACAAGTTGCTAAGTTAGCTGTGACTAGGTAACTCATTAATGGTCCATCACGTGTTACTCCATCACTAATTATTAACTGCTACAATACCTGTTATTCTAGTCATTGTTATCAGCTGTTACAATATCTGTCACTAGTTAACAGTCATTAATAATCTACCACTTGTTAGCCCCTCCCTAATTATTAACCATTACGCTCCCTGTTTCTGTCACTGCTTGGGAATATTAAACACTGTGTCCCAGGCTCCATGTTCACCCATGTACACATAACACGGGTAACATGTGAAACCATCCCATAATAACAGGGCTGATTTTAACTCACAACTTAAACAGAGTTATTGGACTACAGGTTAATATCCTTCTCGCAGATCACTGAATATTAATGCACACACGTTCAGTAATGCACTCACACAAATATGTGCACTTATACACAAAAGTGTTCACACATTCACATCTCTTACACACACACACACAGACATTCACATCTCACACACACACATTCACATCTCACACACACACATTCACATCTCTTACACACACACACACACACACACAGACATTCACATCTCACACACACACATTCACATCTCACACACACACATTCACATCTCACACACACACACACAGACATTCACATCTCACACACACACATTCACATCTCTTACACACAGACATTCACATCTCACACACACACATTCACATCTCTTACACACACACACAGACATTCACATCTCACACACACACATTCACATCTCACACACACACATTCACATCTCTCACACACACACAGACATTCACACACACACACAGTGTGTAAGAAGGTTCGGGGGACTGAAGTTTCACAACACATGACAATGTGCCATACAACAGGTAAGTCAAAGACTTAGTTTAAAACGCAGACTGTTCCACAGTGCCACCTGAAAGCAGAAAGCGAGAGAGAGACTGGGTTAAATAGTGTTAAACATAAGAAATCTGCATCAGTACAGGCAGACCAACAACCCCCCCAGTACAGGCAGACCAACAACCTCCCAGTACAGGCAGACCCCCCCCCCCCCCCCCCCCCCCAGTACAGGCAGACCAACAACCTCCCAGTACAGGCAGACCAACAACCTCCCAGTACAGGCGGACCAACAGCCCTCCCAGTACAGGCAGACCAACAACCTCCCAGTACAGGCAGACCAACAACCCCCCAGTACAGGCAGACCAACAACCCCCCAGTACAGGCAGACCAACACATGTACATGTGAGACAGCATTTTGGAAGGTCTAATACAGATAGGAAATATACAGTAAACGGCAGAACCCTTAAGAGTATTGATAGGCAGAGGGATCTGGGTGTACAGGTACACAGGTCACTGAAAGTGGCAATGCAGGTGGAGAAGGTAGTCAAGAAGGCATATGGCATGCTTGCCTTCATCGGCCGGGGCATTGAGTTTAAAAATTGGCAAGTTATGTTGCCGCTTTATAGAACCTTAGTTAGGCCGCACTTGGAATATAGTGTTCAATTCTGGTCGCCACACTACCAGAAGGATGTGGAGGCTTTGGAGAGGGTGCAGAAAAGATTTACCAGGATGTTGCCTGGTATGGAGGGCATTAGCTATGAGGAGAGGTTGGAGAAACTTGGTTTGTTCTCACTGGAGCGACGGAGGTTGAGGGGCGACCTGATAGAAGTCTACAAGATTATGAGAGGCATGGACAGAGTGGATAGTCAGAAGCTTTTTCCCAGGGTGGAAGAGTCAATTACTAGGGGGCACAGGTTTAAGGTGCGAGGGGCAAGGTTTAAAGGAGATGTACGAGGCAGATTTTTTACACAGAGGGTGGTGGGTGCCTGGAACTCATTGCCGGGGGAGGTAGTGGAAGCAGATACGGTCGTGACTTTTAAGGGGCGTCTTGACAAATACATGAATAGGATGGGAATAGAGGGATTTGGTCCCCGGAAGGGTAGGGGGTTTTAGTTCAGTTGGGCAGCATGGTCGGTGCAGGATTGGAGGGGCTGAAGGGCCTGTTCCTGTGCTGTAATTTTCTTTGTTCTTACAGGCAGACCAACAACCCCCAGTACAGGCAGCCCAACCCCCAGCACAGGCAGTGTATAGTAAAGACAGGCTATGTATGGTAATTACAGGCTTATATTAATTGCAGATGGTATATGTCATTTCCAGGTTGTGTACAATAATTACCGAGTATACAGTAGTTACACTTGTGGTGTTGAGTCACTTGGGAGGTGGTGGTGATTGCCCAGGTGTAAGTACAGGGAATTACTGTGAACTGGAAGCGAGGTGAGCAGTTACAGTTTAGTTTTGTCGGTTAATGTACAGAACACAGGCATATATTGTAACCAGAGAGATCTGGATGGTGATGGTAAACAGTGCAGAGTTTGGGGAGAGTAGGAATTCAGGATAGAGCGGGAAAGTGATGCTCAATACAGTAAAATAGATATGTTTAAAATAAAGCGAGTGAATTATTACATAAATAATTAACTGTATGGAGATGTTAGTGCAGGTGATTTGCCACATCTGGAGATGTGGAGAGCATTGTGATCTTGGACAGTCACATCTGCACCAAGTGCTGACTTCTTGATCAGATTGAGCTGAGAGTTGTTGTGTACGGGCGTTCTGACGCACTGTGGGGGTGGGGGAGGTTGGGGGGGAGGCAGTTACCTGGACACTTTGATACAAGAGGTTCAAAGTGCAGGATAGCCTCCTCCTGTTCCGAGTTCTGATGTTCTTATCGAGAGTAATTACAGGTGGTGTGGAGTGGATTACAGGCAAAGTAGGGAAAGTACAGGCAGTATAGGGGTGTAGTAATGATAGACAGTGGAAAGTAATTACAAGTGGTTGGCACTGCTGCCTAACAGCACCAGGGACTCGGGTTTAATTCCAGCCTTGTGTGGAGTTTGCACATTCTTCCCGTGTCTGCGTGGTTTTCCTCCGGGTGCTCCAGTTTCCTCCCACATTCCAAAGATGTGCAGATGTAGGTGGATTGGCCATGCTAAATTGCCCCATAGTGTCTCATGATATGAAGGTTAGGGGGATTAGCAGCGTAAATGTGTGGGGTTATGGGGATAGGGCCTGGGTGGGATGTTCTGTCGGAGAGTCAGTGCAGATTCGATGGGCTGAATGGCCTCCTTCTGCACTGTAGGGATTCTATGATATTGAGTAAATATCAGGTATCGGTGTGCCGTGATTACAGGCGGCGGGCCCCGATTACAGGCGGCGGGCCCCGATTACAGGCGGCGGGCCCCGATTACAGGCGGTGTGCCCTGATTACAGGCGGCGGGCCCCGATTACAGGCGGTGTGCCGTGATTACAGGCGGCGGGCCCCGATTACAGGCGGCTGGCCCCAATTATGGCACACCGCCTGTAATCGGGCGGTGCACCTGATTACAGGCGGTGTGCCATGGTTATTGATTATGTAAAACAGTGCAGAGTGAATACAGGTAGTGTATTGGAATTACAGGAAACATATAACTGCAATGAAAACAGACAGTGAACAAGAACTCCAGGTGGAATACAATATTATAGGCAGCCTACGTTAAGGACTGGGAGAATTGATCTGCTCGTGTGTTTACTTTGATAAAAAGTTCAAATCCAGAGGATATGTCACAGAACAAAGTGAAACTGTGAGGGAGCAAGATAAACCATGAGGCAGAGAGTCTGGACACATGGAGACTCACTCTGCCGCTTCTCACCTTGCTGCTGGCCTTGGAGAAGGCTGTCAGTGAGTTGATGCAACTCAGGATTAAATTCCATGCCTGGGTTCAGGAATTCCCACTTTTCAAACATTGATTGAGAGTTGGCTGGCTCCTCCGGGATGAAATCTGCTTCCCAGTCACTGGGCGAGGGGAAGGAGATACCACAGGCTTCCGCAAGGCTGGACTGACTTTCCGAGCCCACCGGGGATGTACTGAGCTCTGTGGGACAGACAGGGAGTGTGGCCTTGATGGAGCTAGGATCAATCTCTTCCCAAAGCCGATCCTTCAGGATCTTATCCACAATGTGTGATTCCAGCCAGAAATCATTGTCCAGGAGTTGGGGCATGCTGTCCAACCAGGGGTCAACTTGCTGCTGGAACTCTGCCCAGTCTGAAGCCACTGCTGTGGATGGTGGCACCCCCTCTCCCGCTGGGGTGCTATAGGCAGCAAAGCTCTCCGCCAGGCAGCTCAGCTGCTCAGCCAAGAGGTTGATCTCTGTCCTTTCCTTCTCCGTGTACTGAGAAGATGTTCGGGCAACACTTAGGACTTCTGGGGTTGGCACAACGTCTGGTACCAAGGGGGCATCAGCGTGGTCCTGGGACGTGGAGGATCTGGGGTAGCCGGGGACAGCATTGATCTCCCCGGAGGGATCAAAGCCTCCAGCGTGCTGAGGGAGCAGGTTGTACTGGAGTGTGCAGGCAGCATTCTGCCCTCCAGCTTGTGTGTCTGCTGCAGTGTTAGCCAATACAGATGGAGCACTGGAGACTACAGAGTCTCCCTGACGCAATACTTCTGACAGAGGGACTGGCTCGGCAAAGCTCCTCTGGTCCAGGGGTGTGTCGGCCTGCTTTCTGTCTGAACTGTTGGAGAATGGTGCTGGTTGACAGGCCGATGGACCATGGGCTGGCCAGCAGAGGGAGAGGAGAGGTGGCCCATTAGCTGCTGAACCGTCCCCAGAGCGAGGACACAGCCTGGGAACCTGCAGAGAAGCCTGAGGATTGGGAAGGCTGCAAGGGCGTGTCATCTCTGGGCACTCATCACAGGGTGAGACATCCAGGTCAGGGGCAAAGATCTTCCGACGCAGATAAACCGCCTCTGATTGGCTGCAAAAAGAAAGAGAAACATTAAAAACCAGATATTCAGCTTATCTCACTGCTAGCAGCCCAGATTCACCGACACTCAATTTGATTGAGTTTTTTGAAGGGGTAACAAAGAAGGTAGATGAGGGCAGTGCAGTTGATGTTGTCTACATGGACTTTAGCAAGACCTTTGACAAGGTACCGCATGGTAAGTTGTTGCATGAAGTTAAATCTCACAGGATCCAGGGTGAGGTAGCCAAATGGATACAGAATTGGCTTGATGACAGAGATAGAGAGTAGTTGTAGAGGGTTGTTTTTCAAACTGGAGGCCTGTGACCAGCGGTGTGCCTCAGGGATCAGTGCTGGGTCCACTGTTATTTGTCATTTATGTTAATGATTTGGATGAGAATATAGGGGGCATGGTTAGTAAGTTTGCAGATGACAGCAAGATTGGTGGCATGGTGGACAGTGAAGAAGGTTATCTCGGATTGCAACAGGATCTTGATCAATTGGGCCAGTGGGCTGACGAATGGCAATTTAGACAAATGCGAGGTGATGCATTTTGGTAGATTGAACCAGGGCAGGACTTACTCAGTTAATGGTAGGGCGTTGGGGAGAGTTACAGAACAAAGAGATCTAGGGGTACATGTTCATAGCTCCTTGAAAGTGGAGTCACAGGTGGACAGAGTGGTGAAGAAGGCATTCGACATGCTTGGTTTCATCGGTCAGAACATTGAATACAGGAGTTGGAATGTCTTGTTGAAGTTGTACAAGACATTGGTAAGGCCACACTTGGAATACTGTGTGCAGTTCTGGTCACCCTATTATAGAAAGGATATTATTAAACTAGAAAGAGTGCAGAAAAGATTTACTAGGATGCTACCAGGACTTGATGGTTTGAGTTATAAGGAGAGGCTGGATAGACCGGGACTTTTTTCTCTGGAACGTAGGAGGCGGTGGGGTGATCTTATAGAGGTCTATAAAATAATGAGGGGCACAGATCAGCTCGATCGTCAATATCTTTTCCCAAAGGTAGAGGAGTCTAAAACTAGAGGGCATAGGTTTAAGGTGAGAGGGGAGAGATACAAAAGTGTCCAGAGGGGCAATTTTTTCACACAGAGGGTGGTGAGTGTCTGGAACGAGCTGCCAGAGGTAGTAGTAGAGGCGGGTACAATTTTGTCTTTTAAAAAGCATTTCGATAGTTACATGGGTAAGATGGGTATAGAGGGATATGGGCCAAATGCGGACAATTGGGATTAGCTTAGGGGTTTTTAAAAAAAGGGCGGCATGGACAAGTTGGGCCAAAGGGCCTGTTTCCATGCTGGAAACCTCTATGACTCACTCAGCACATTCCCATCTCTTTCAACCTCACTGCCAGTTCACAGCACCATCTCCTTTCGACTCAATTTCCCTGCGACCATCGCACACACTCCCAGTCACAAACCCCTGGCTTCAGGGCAACGCATAACCCACATTACCCCATTATCCAGGCAGGAAGTACCAGTGACACACAGCAGAAGTGCCACACTGTCAGAGGGTCAGTACTGAGGGAGTGCTGCACTGTCAGAGGGTCAGTACTGAGGGAGTGCTGCACTGTCAGAGGGTCAGTACTGAGGGAGTGCCGCACTGTCAGAGGGTCAGTACTGAGGGAGTGCCGCACTGTCAGTGGGTCAGTACTGAGGGAGTGCCGCACTGTCAGAGGGTCAGTACTGAGGGAGTCCCGCACTGTCAGAGGGTCAGTGCTGAGGGAGTGCCGCACTGTCAGAGGGTCAGTGCTGAGGGAGTGCCGCACTGTCAGAGGGTCAGTGCTGAGGGAGTGCCGCACTGTCAGAGGGTCAGTACTGAGGGAGCCTGGCATTTTCCCAAGCCGTGTATGGTTAGCTGCTGTCTGCTTACCTGATCAGGAGATGGGAGCACTCCACTGTGTAGCTCGCCCGGTTGAGCTGTGCTCTCGTGTCTACCCATACCCAGCTCGAGTCTCGGTGTTGAATGCGGGACACCATCTTCACCCCTGTCTCACCAACATTCCTCACTGCAACAGTTCAAACACATCACAGTTACTCAGTGAATATCATTCACCACCCAAAACCCTCAGAGGGGATCATTCCTCAGCTGTTCCAGTACAGTTACAACACTGGCATCTACCCAGCAACGTGGAGAATTAGAACAAAGAACAATACAGCACAGGAACAGGCCCTTCGGCCCTCCAAGCCCGGGCCGCTCCCTGGTCCAAACTAGACCATTCTTTTGTATCCCTCCGTTCCCACTCCTTTCATGTGGCTATCTAGATAAGTCTTAAACGTTCCCAGTGTGTCTGCCTCCACCACCTTGCCCGGCAGCGCATTCCAGGCCCCCACCACCCTCTGTGTAAAATATGTCCTTCTGATATCCGTGTTAAACCTCCCCCTCCTCACCTTGAACCTATGACCCCTCGTGAACGTCACCACCGACCTGGGGAAAAGCTTCCCACCGTTCACCCTATCTATGCCTTTCATAATTTTATACACCTCTATTAGGTCACCCCTCATCCTCCGTCTTTCCAGTGAGAACAACCCCAGTTTCCCCAATCTCTCCTCATAACTAAGCCCTTCCATACCAGGCAACATCCTGGTAAACCTCCTCTGCACTCTCTCTAAAGCCTCCACGTCCTTCTGGTAGTGTGGCGACCAGAACTGGGTGCAGTATTCCAAATGCGGCCGAACCAACGTTCTATACAATTGCAACATCAGACCCCAACTTTTATACTCTGTGCCCCGTCCTATAAAGGTAAGCATGCCATATGCCTTATTCACTACCTTCTCCACCTGTGACGTCACCTTCAAGGATCTGTGGACTTGCACACCCAGGTCCCTCTGCGTATCTACACCCTTTATGGTTCTGCCATTTATCGTATAGCTCCCCCCTACGTTAGTTCTACCAAAATGCATCACTTCGCATTGATCTGGATTGAACTCCATCTGCCATTTCTTTGCCCAAATTTCCAGCCTATCTATATCCTTCTGTCGCCTCTGACAATGTTCCTCACTATCTGCAAGTCCAGCCATTTTCGTGTCGTCCGCAAACTTACTGATCACCCCAGTTACACCTTCTTCCAGATCATTTATCCGGGTATGTCCTGTACACAAAAAGCAGGACAAATCCAACCCGGCCAATTACTGCCCAATCAATCTACTCTCGATCATCAGTAAAGTGATGGAAGGGGTCATCGACAGCGCTATCAAGCAGCACCTGCTCAGCAATAGCCTGCTCAGTGACGCCCAGTTTGGGTTTCGCCAGCGTCACTCAGCTCCTGACCTCATTACAGCCTTGGTTCAAACATGGACGAAAGAGCTGAATTCCAGAGGAGAGGTGAGAGTGACAGCCCTTGACATCAAGCTGCATTCGACCGAGTGTGGCATCAAGAAACCCTAGTCAAACTGGAGTCATAGAATCATAGAATCCCTTCAGTGGAGAAGGAGGCCATTCAGCCCATCGAGCCTGTAGCAACAACAATCCCACTTCGGCCCTATCCCCATAACCCCACATATTTATCCTGCTAATTCCCCTGACACTCAGGGGAAATGGCCCGAGCATGATCAATCCACCTAACGTGCACATCTTTGGACTGTGGGAGGAAACCCACGCAGATTGCGCACAGTGGCCTGAGCCAGGAATTGAACCTGGGTATCTGGCACTGTGAGGCAGCGGTGCTAACCACTGTGCCACTGTGCTGCCTGATGGGAATCTGGCAAACACCCTACTGGTTGGAGTGATACCTGGCACAAAGGAAGATGGTGGTTGCAGGCCCATCATCTCAGTCCCGGAACATCTCTGCAGGAGTCCCTCAGGGTCGTGTCCTTGGCCCAACAATCTTCAGCTGCTTCATCAATGGCCTTCCCTCTGTCAGAAGGTCAGAAATGGGGATGTTCACCGATGTTCAGCACCAGGCTCGGGCTGACATCTGGCAAATAACATTTGCGCCACACAAATGCCAGGCAATGACCATCACCAATCAGTTGCCTGGTATGGAGGGGAGATCCTATGAGGAGAGGCTGAGGGATTTGGGATTGTTTTCGCTGGAAAGGCGGCGGCTAAGAGGGGATCTTATTGAAACATATAAGATGATTAGAGGTTTAGATAGGGTGGATAGTGATAGCCTTTTTCCTCTGATGGAGAAATCCAGCACGAGGGGGCATGGCTTTAAATTGAGGGGGGGTAGTTATAGAACCGATGTCAGGGGTAGGTTCTTTACCCAGAGGGTGGTGAGGGATTGGAATGCCCTGCCAGCATCAGTAGTAAATGCGCCTAGTTTGGGGGCGTTTAAGAGATCCGTAGATAGGTTCATGGACGAAAAGAAATTGGTTTAGGTTGGAGGGTCACAGTTTTTTTTTTTAACTGGTCGGTGCAACATCGTGGGCCGAAGGGCCTGTTCTGCGCTGTAATGTTCTATGTTCTATGTTCTATGTTCTATGAGAGGATCTAATTATCTCCCCTTGGCATTCAATGGCATTACCATCGCTGAATCTCCCCATTATCAACATCCTGGGGGTTAACACTGAGCAAAAACTGAACTGGACCCAGCCAGATAAACACTGCAGCCAAAGCAGGGCAGCCTTGACAAGGTTTTTATTGCAGATTCCCTCCTGCAGCCCTTCATTCAAACATTAAAACTCATCATGCCCACACATTCCATCAACAAAGGCAACTGAGAAGTCTTTGCCCCAGCGAGAGTCAGTGTGTGTGGGACCCGTACCCCAGTGAGAGTCAGTGTGTGTGTAACCCGTACCCCAGTGAGAGTCAGTGTGTGTGGGACCCGTACCCCAGTGAGAGTCAGTGTGTGTGGGACCCGTACCCCAGTGAGAGTCAGTGTGTGTGGAACCCGTACCCCAGTGAGAGTCAGTGTGTGTGTGACCCGTATCCCAGTGAGAGTCAGTGTGTGTGGGACCCGTACCCCAGTGAGAGTCAGTGTGTGTGGGACCCGTACCCCAGTGAGAGTCAGTGTGTGTGTGACCCGTACCCCAGTGAGAGTCAGTGTGTGTGGGACCCGTACCCCAGTGAGAGTCAGTGTGTGTGGAACCCGTACCCCAGTGAGAGTCAGTGTGTGTGGGACCCGTACCCCAGTGAGAGTCAGTGTGTGTGGGACCCGTACCCCAGTGAGAGTCAGTGTGTGTGTGACCCATACCCCAGTGAAAGTCAGTGTGTGTGGGTCCCATACCCCAGTGAGAGTCAGTGTGTGTGGGACCCGTACCCCAGTGAGAGTCAGTGTGTGTTGGACCCGTACCCCAGTGAGAGACAGTGTGTCTGGAACCCGTACCCCAGTGAGAGTCAGTGTGTGTTGGACCCGTACCCCAGTGAGAGTCAGTGTGTGTGGAACCCGTACCCCAGTGAGGGTCAGTGTGTGTGGAACCCGTACCCCAGTGAGAGTCAGTGTGTGTGGGACCCGTACCCCAGTGAGAGTCAGGGTGTGTGGGACCCGTACCCCAGTGAGAGTCAGTGTGTGTGGGACCCGTACCCCAGTGAGAGTCAGTGTGTGTCGGACCCGTATCCCAGTGAGAGTCAGTGTATGTGGGACCCGTACCCCAGTGAGAGTCAGTGTGTGTGGGACCCGTACCCCAGTGAGAGTCAGTGTGTGTGGAACCCATATCCCAGTGAGAGTCAGTGTGTGTCGGACCCGTACCCCAGTGAGAGTCAGTGTGTGTGGGACCCGTACCCCAGTGAGAGTCAGTGTGTGTGGAACCCGTACCCCAGTGAGAGTCAGTGTGTGTGGAACACGCACCCCAGTGAGAGTCAGTGTGTGTGGAACCCGTACCCCAGTGAGAGTCAGTGTGTGTGGAACCCGTACCCCAGTGAGAGTCAGTGTGTGTGGAACCCATACCCCAGTGAGAGTCAGTGTGTGTGGAACCCGTACCCCAGTGAGAGTCAGTGTGTGTGGGACCCGTACCCCAGTGAGAGTCAGTGTGTGTGGGACCCGTACCCCAGTGAGAGTCAGTGTGTGTGGAACCCGTATCCCAGTGAGAGTCAGTGTGTGTGGAACCCGTACCCCAGTGAGAGTCAGTGTGTGTGGAACCCTTACCCCAGTGAGAGTCAGTGTGTGTGGAACCCGTACCCCAGTGAGAGTCAGTGTGTGTGGGACCCGTACCCCAGTGAGAGTCAGTGTGTGTGGGACCCGTACCCCAGTGAGAGTCAGGGTGTGTGGGACCCGTACCCCAGCGAGAGTCAGTGTGTGTGGGACCCGTACCCCAGTGAGAGTCAGTGTGTGTGGGACTCGTACCCCAGTGAGAGTCAGTGTGTGTGGAACCCGTACCCCAGTGAGAGTCAGTGTGTGTGGGAACCGTACCCAAGTGAGAGTCAGTGTGTGTGGGACTCGTACCCCAGTGAGAGTCAGGGTGTGTGGAACCCGTACCCCAGTGAGAGTCAGTGTGTGTGGGACCCGTATCCCAGCGAGAGTCAGTGTGTGTGGGACCCGTACCCCAGTGAGAGTCAATGTGTGTGGGACCCGTATCCCAGTGAGAGTCAGTGTGTGTGGGACCCGTACCCCAGTGAGAGTCAGGATGTGTGGGACCCGTGCCCCAGTGAGAGTCAGAGTGTGTGGACCCGTACCCCAGTGAGAGTCAGTGTGTGTGGGACCCGTACCCCAGTGAGAGTCAGAGTGTGTGGAACCCGTACCCCAGTGAGAGTCAGTGTGTGTGAAACCCGTACCCCAGTGAGAGTCAGTGTGTGTGGGACCCATACCCCAGTGACAGGCAGTGTGTGTGGGATCCGTACCCCAGTGAGAGTCAGTGCGTGTGGAACCCGTACCCCAGTGACAGTCAGTGTGTGTGTGACCCGTACCCCAGTGAAAGTCAGTGTGTGTGGGACCCCTACCCCAGTGAGAGTCAGTGTGTGTTGGACCCGTACCCCAGTGAGAGACAGTGTGTCTGGAACCCGTACCCCAGTGAGAGTCAGTGTGTGTTGGACCCGTACCCCAGTGAGAGTCAGTGTGTGTGGAACCCGTACCCCAGTGAGGGTCAGTGTGTGTGGAACCCGTACCCCAGTGAGAGTCAGTGTGTGTGGGACTCGTACCCCAGTGAGAGTCAGGGTGTGTGGGACCCGTACCCCAGTGAGAGTCAGTGTGTGTGGGACCCGTACCCCAGTGAGAGTCAGTGTGTGTCGGACCCGTATCCCAGTGAGAGTCAGTGTATGTGGGACCCGTACCCCAGTGAGAGTCAGTGTGTGTGGGACCCGTACCCCAGTGAGAGTCAGTGTGTGTGGAACCCATATCCCAGTGAGAGTCAGTGTGTGTCGGACCCGTACCCCAGTGAGAGTCAGTGTGTGTGGGACCCGTACCCCAGTGAGAGTCAGTGTGTGTGGAACCCGTACCCCAGTGAGAGTCAGTGTGTGTGGAACACGCACCCCAGTGAGAGTCAGTGTGTGTGGAACCCGTACCCCAGTGAGAGTCAGTGTGTGTGGGACCCGTACCCCAGTGAGAGTCAGTGTGTGTGGAACCCATACCCCAGTGAGAGTCAGTGTGTGTGGAACCCGTACCCCAGTGAGAGTCAGTGTGTGTGGAACCCGTACCCCAGTGAGAGTCAGTGTGTGTGGGACCCGTACCCCAGTGAGAGTCAGTGTGTGTGGGACCCGTACCCCAGTGAGAGTCAGTGTGTGTGGAACCCGTATCCCAGTGAGAGTCAGTGTGTGTGGAACCCGTACCCCAGTGAGAGTCAGTGTGTGTGTGGAACCCGTACCCCAGTGAGAGTCAGTGTGTGTGGGACCCGTACCCCAGTGAGAGTCAGTGTGTGTGGGACCCGTACCCCAGTGAGAGTCAGTGTGTGTGGGACCCGTACCCCAGTGAGAGTCAGTGTGTGGGGAACCCGTACCCCAGTGAGAGTCAGTGTGTGTGGAACCCTTACCCCAGTGAGAGTCAGTGTGTGTGGAACCCATACCCCAGTGAGAGTCAGTGTGTGTGGAACCCGTACCCCAGTGAGAGTCAGTGTGTGTGGGACCCGTACCCCAGTGAGAGTCAGTGTGTGTGGGACCCGTACCCCAGTGAGAGTCAGTGTGTGTGGAACCCGTATCCCAGTGAGAGTCAGTGTGTGTGGAACCCGTACCCCAGTGAGAGTCAGTGTGTGTGGAACCCTTACCCCAGTGAGAGTCAGTGTGTGTGGAACCCGTACCCCAGTGAGAGTCAGTGTGTGTGGGACCCGTACCCCAGTGAGAGTCAGTGTGTGTGGGACCCGTACCCCAGTGAGAGTCAGGGTGTGTGGGACCCGTACCCCAGCGAGAGTCAGTGTGTGTGGGACCCGTACCCCAGTGAGAGTCAGTGTGTGTGGGACTCGTACCCCAGTGAGAGTCAGTGTGTGTGGAACCCGTACCCCAGTGAGAGTCAGTGTGTGTGGGAACCGTACCCAAGTGAGAGTCAGTGTGTGTGGGACTCGTACCCCAGTGAGAGTCAGGGTGTGTGGAACCCGTACCCCAGTGAGAGTCAGTGTGTGTGGGACCCGTATCCCAGCGAGAGTCAGTGTGTGTGGGACCCGTACCCCAGTGAGAGTCAATGTGTGTGGGACCCGTATCCCAGTGAGAGTCAGTGTGTGTGGGACCCGTACCCCAGTGAGAGTCAGGATGTGTGGGACCCGTGCCCCAGTGAGAGTCAGAGTGTGTGGACCCGTACCCCAGTGAGAGTCAGTGTGTGTGGGACCCGTACCCCAGTGAGAGTCAGAGTGTGTGGAACCCGTACCCCAGTGAGAGTCAGTGTGTGTGAAACCCGTACCCCAGTGAGAGTCAGTGTGTGTGGGACCCATACCCCAGTGACAGGCAGTGTGTGTGGGATCCGTACCCCAGTGAGAGTCAGTGCGTGTGGAACCCGTACCCCAGTGACAGTCAGTGTGTGTGTGACCCGTACCCCAGTGAAAGTCAGTGTGTGTGGGACCCCTACCCCAGTGAGAGTCAGTGTGTGTTGGACCCGTACCCCAGTGAGAGACAGTGTGTCTGGAACCCGTACCCCAGTGAGAGTCAGTGTGTGTTGGACCCGTACCCCAGTGAGAGTCAGTGTGTGTGGAACCCGTACCCCAGTGAGGGTCAGTGTGTGTGGAACCCGTACCCCAGTGAGAGTCAGTGTGTGTGGGACTCGTACCCCAGTGAGAGTCAGGGTGTGTGGGACCCGTACCCCAGTGAGAGTCAGTGTGTGTGGGACCCGTACCCCAGTGAGAGTCAGTGTGTGTCGGACCCGTATCCCAGTGAGAGTCAGTGTATGTGGGACCCGTACCCCAGTGAGAGTCAGTGTGTGTGGGACCCGTACCCCAGTGAGAGTCAGTGTGTGTGGAACCCATATCCCAGTGAGAGTCAGTGTGTGTCGGACCCGTACCCCAGTGAGAGTCAGTGTGTGTGGGACCCGTACCCCAGTGAGAGTCAGTGTGTGTGGAACCCGTACCCCAGTGAGAGTCAGTGTGTGTGGAACACGCACCCCAGTGAGAGTCAGTGTGTGTGGAACCCGTACCCCAGTGAGAGTCAGTGTGTGTGGGACCCGTACCCCAGTGAGAGTCAGTGTGTGTGGAACCCATACCCCAGTGAGAGTCAGTGTGTGTGGAACCCGTACCCCAGTGAGAGTCAGTGTGTGTGGAACCCGTACCCCAGTGAGAGTCAGTGTGTGTGGGACCCGTACCCCAGTGAGAGTCAGTGTGTGTGGGACCCGTACCCCAGTGAGAGTCAGTGTGTGTGGAACCCGTATCCCAGTGAGAGTCAGTGTGTGTGGAACCCGTACCCCAGTGAGAGTCAGTGTGTGTGTGGAACCCGTACCCCAGTGAGAGTCAGTGTGTGTGGGACCCGTACCCCAGTGAGAGTCAGTGTGTGTGGGACCCGTACCCCAGTGAGAGTCAGTGTGTGTGGGACCCGTACCCCAGTGAGAGTCAGTGTGTGGGGAACCCGTACCCCAGTGAGAGTCAGTGTGTGTGGAACCCTTACCCCAGTGAGAGTCAGTGTGTGTGGAACCCGGACCCCAGTGAGAGTCAGTGTGTGTGGGACCCGTACCCCAGTGAGAGTCAGTGTGTGTGGGACCCGTACCCCAGTGAGAGTCAGGGTGTGTGGGACCCGTACCCCAGCGAGAGTCAGTGTGTGTGGGACCCGTACCCCAGTGAGAGTCAGTGTGTGTGGGACCCGTACCCCAGTGAGAGTCAGTGTGTGTGGGACTCGTACCCCAGTGAGAGTCAGGGTGTGTGGAACCCGTACCCCAGTGAGAGTCAGTGTGTGTGGGACCCGTATCCCAGCGAGAGTCAGTGTGTGTGGGACCCGTACCCCAGTGAGAGTCAATGTGTGTGGGACCCGTATCCCAGTGAGAGTCAGAGTGTGTGGGACCCGTACCCCAGTGAGAGTCAGGATGTGTGGGACCCGTGCCCCAGTGAGAGTCAGAGTGTGTGGACCCGTACCCCAGTGAGAGTCAGTGTGTGTGGGACCCGTACCCCAGTGAGAGTCAGAGTGTGTGGAACCCGTACCCCAGTGAGAGTCAGTGTGTGTGGGAACCGTACCCCAGTGAGAGTCAGTGTGTGTGAAACCCGTACCCCAGTGAGAGTCAGTGTGTGTGGGACCCATACCCCAGTGACAGGCAGTGTGTGTGGGATCCGTACCCCAGTGAGAGTCAGTGCGTGTGGAACCCGTACCCCAGTGACAGTCAGTGTGTGTGGGACCCGTACCCCAGTGACAGTCAGTGTGTGTGGGACCCGTACCCCAGTGAGAGTCAGGGTGTGTGGGATCCGTACCCCAGTGAGAGTCAGTGCGTGTGGAACCCGTACCCCAGTGACAGTCAGTTTGTGTGGAACCAGTACCCCTGTGAGAGTCAGTGTTTGTGGGACCTATACCTCAGTGAGAGTCCGTGTGTGTGGAACCCGTACCCCAGTGGGAGTCAGTGTGTGTGGGACCTGTCCCCCAGTGAGAGTCAGTGTGGGTGGGATCCATGCCCCAGTGAGAGTCAGTGTGTGTGGAACCCGTACCCCAGTGAGAGTCGGTGTGTGTGGGACCCGTACCTCAGTGAGAGTCAGTGTGGGTGGGATCCATTCCCCAGTGAGAGTCAGTGTATGTGGGACCCGTACCCCAGTGAGAGTCAGTGTGTGTGGGACCCGTACCCCAGTGAGAGTCAGTGTGTGTGGGACCCGTACCCCAGTGAGAGTCAGTGTGTGTGGGACCCGTACCCCAGTGAGAGTCAGTGTGTGTCGGACCCGTATCCCAGTGAGAGTCAGTGTATGTGGGACCCGTACCCCAGTGAGAGTCAGTGTGTGTCGGACCCGTATCCCAGTGAGAGTCAGTGTATGTGGAACCCGTACCCCAGTGAGAGTCAGTGTGTGTGGAACCCGTATCCCAGTGAGAGTCAGTGTGTGTCGGACCCGTATCCCAGTGAGAGTCAGTGTATGTGGGACCCGTACCCCAGTGAGAGTCAGTGTGTGTGGAACCCATATCCCAGTGAGAGTCAGTGTGTGTCGGACCCATACCCCAGTGAGAGTCAGTGTGTGTGGAACCCGTACCTCAGTGAGAGTCAGTGTGTGTGGAACCCGTACCCCAGTGTGAGTCAGTGTGTGTGGAACCCGCACCCCAGTGAGAGTCAGTGTGTGTGGAACCCGTACCCCAGTGAGAGTCAGTGTGTGTGGAACCCGTACCCCAGTGAGAGTCAGTGTGTGGGACCCGTACCCCCGTGAGAGTCAGTGTGTGTGGGACCCGTATCCCAGTGAGAGTCAGTGTGTGTGGAACCCATACCCCAGTGAGAGTCAGTGTGTGTTGGACCCGTACCCCAGTGAGAGACAGTGTGTCTGGAACCCGTACCCCAGTGAGAGTCAGTGTGTGTTGGACCCGTACCCCAGTGAGAGTCAGTGTGTGTGGAACCCGTACCCCAGTGAGGGTCAGTGTGTGTGGAACCCGTACCCCAGTGAGAGTCAGTGTGTGTGGGACTCGTACCCCAGTGAGAGTCAGGGTGTGTGGGACCCGTACCCCAGTGAGAGTCAGTGTGTGTGGGACCCGTACCCCAGTGAGAGTCAGTGTGTGTCGGACCCGTATCCCAGTGAGAGTCAGTGTATGTGGGACCCGTACCCCAGTGAGAGTCAGTGTGTGTGGGACCCGTACCCCAGTGAGAGTCAGTGTGTGTGGAACCCATATCCCAGTGAGAGTCAGTGTGTGTCGGACCCGTACCCCAGTGAGAGTCAGTGTGTGTGGGACCCGTACCCCAGTGAGAGTCAGTGTGTGTGGAACCCGTACCCCAGTGAGAGTCAGTGTGTGTGGAACACGCACCCCAGTGAGAGTCAGTGTGTGTGGAACCCGTACCCCAGTGAGAGTCAGTGTGTGTGGGACCCGTACCCCAGTGAGAGTCAGTGTGTGTGGAACCCATACCCCAGTGAGAGTCAGTGTGTGTGGAACCCGTACCCCAGTGAGAGTCAGTGTGTGTGGAACCCGTACCCCAGTGAGAGTCAGTGTGTGTGGGACCCGTACCCCAGTGAGAGTCAGTGTGTGTGGGACCCGTACCCCAGTGAGAGTCAGTGTGTGTGGAACCCGTATCCCAGTGAGAGTCAGTGTGTGTGGAACCCGTACCCCAGTGAGAGTCAGTGTGTGTGTGGAACCCGTACCCCAGTGAGAGTCAGTGTGTGTGGGACCCGTACCCCAGTGAGAGTCAGTGTGTGTGGGACCCGTACCCCAGTGAGAGTCAGTGTGTGTGGGACCCGTACCCCAGTGAGAGTCAGTGTGTGGGGAACCCGTACCCCAGTGAGAGTCAGTGTGTGTGGAACCCTTACCCCAGTGAGAGTCAGTGTGTGTGGAACCCGGACCCCAGTGAGAGTCAGTGTGTGTGGGACCCGTACCCCAGTGAGAGTCAGTGTGTGTGGGACCCGTACCCCAGTGAGAGTCAGGGTGTGTGGGACCCGTACCCCAGCGAGAGTCAGTGTGTGTGGGACCCGTACCCCAGTGAGAGTCAGTGTGTGTGGGACCCGTACCCCAGTGAGAGTCAGTGTGTGTGGGACTCGTACCCCAGTGAGAGTCAGGGTGTGTGGAACCCGTACCCCAGTGAGAGTCAGTGTGTGTGGGACCCGTATCCCAGCGAGAGTCAGTGTGTGTGGGACCCGTACCCCAGTGAGAGTCAATGTGTGTGGGACCCGTATCCCAGTGAGAGTCAGAGTGTGTGGGACCCGTACCCCAGTGAGAGTCAGGATGTGTGGGACCCGTGCCCCAGTGAGAGTCAGAGTGTGTGGACCCGTACCCCAGTGAGAGTCAGTGTGTGTGGGACCCGTACCCCAGTGAGAGTCAGAGTGTGTGGAACCCGTACCCCAGTGAGAGTCAGTGTGTGTGGGAACCGTACCCCAGTGAGAGTCAGTGTGTGTGAAACCCGTACCCCAGTGAGAGTCAGTGTGTGTGGGACCCATACCCCAGTGACAGGCAGTGTGTGTGGGATCCGTACCCCAGTGAGAGTCAGTGCGTGTGGAACCCGTACCCCAGTGACAGTCAGTGTGTGTGGGACCCGTACCCCAGTGACAGTCAGTGTGTGTGGGACCCGTACCCCAGTGAGAGTCAGGGTGTGTGGGATCCGTACCCCAGTGAGAGTCAGTGCGTGTGGAACCCGTACCCCAGTGACAGTCAGTTTGTGTGGAACCAGTACCCCTGTGAGAGTCAGTGTTTGTGGGACCTATACCTCAGTGAGAGTCCGTGTGTGTGGAACCCGTACCCCAGTGGGAGTCAGTGTGTGTGGGACCTGTCCCCCAGTGAGAGTCAGTGTGGGTGGGATCCATGCCCCAGTGAGAGTCAGTGTGTGTGGAACCCGTACCCCAGTGAGAGTCGGTGTGTGTGGGACCCGTACCTCAGTGAGAGTCAGTGTGGGTGGGATCCATTCCCCAGTGAGAGTCAGTGTATGTGGGACCCGTACCCCAGTGAGAGTCAGTGTGTGTGGGACCCGTACCCCAGTGAGAGTCAGTGTGTGTGGGACCCGTACCCCAGTGAGAGTCAGTGTGTGTGGGACCCGTACCCCAGTGAGAGTCAGTGTGTGTCGGACCCGTATCCCAGTGAGAGTCAGTGTATGTGGGACCCGTACCCCAGTGAGAGTCAGTGTGTGTCGGACCCGTATCCCAGTGAGAGTCAGTGTATGTGGAACCCGTACCCCAGTGAGAGTCAGTGTGTGTGGAACCCGTATCCCAGTGAGAGTCAGTGTGTGTCGGACCCGTATCCCAGTGAGAGTCAGTGTATGTGGGACCCGTACCCCAGTGAGAGTCAGTGTGTGTGGAACCCATATCCCAGTGAGAGTCAGTGTGTGTCGGACCCATACCCCAGTGAGAGTCAGTGTGTGTGGAACCCGTACCCCAGTGAGAGTCAGTGTGTGTGGAACCCGTACCCCAGTGTGAGTCAGTGTGTGTGGAACCCGCACCCCAGTGAGAGTCAGTGTGTGTGGAACCCGTACCCCAGTGAGAGTCAGTGTGTGTGGAACCCGTACCCCAGTGAGAGTCAGTGTGTGGGACCCGTACCCCCGTGAGAGTCAGTGTGTGTGGGACCCGTATCCCAGTGAGAGTCAGTGTGTGTGGAACCCATACCCCAGTGAGAGTCAGTGTGTGTGGAACCCGTACCCCAGTGAGAGTCAGTGTGTGTGGAACCCGTACCCCAGTGAGAGTCAGTGTGTGTGGGACCCGTACCCCAGTGAGAGTCAGTGTGTGTGGGACCCGTACCCCAGTGAGAGTCAGTGTGTGTGGAACCCGTACCCCAGTGAGAGTCAGTGTGTGTGGAACCCGTACCCCAGTGAGAGTCAGTGTGTGTGGAACCCGTACCCCAGTGAGAGTCAGTGTGTGTGGGACCCGTACCCCAGTGAGAGTCAGTGTGTGTGGGACCCGTACCCCAGTGAGAGTCATCGTTATCAGGAACCGTCGGCCTGTAGCCATTTACATGGTTGTTACTTACACAAGTGCCGGTGCTGTGCGCTGCTTAGCGAGAGGTCTGCAGGATGAATTAAGTTGTACCAGGACATACCTTGGAGTTCCTGTCTCTGATAACCCAGGAGATAGACCACACTGCAATAGAAGATTATCTGCTTAGAAACATGGAAACTAGAAGCAGGAGGCCATTCGGCCCTTCCAGCCTGCTACGCCATTCATTTTCATCATGGCTGATCATCGAATTCAATATCCTGATCCCCCCCTCCCCCATATCCCTCGATCCCATTAGCCCCAAGAGCGATATCTAATTTCCCCAAGAGCTACATCTGATTTCTTCTTGAAATCACACAACGTTTTGGCCTCAACTACTTTCCGTGGAATTCCACACATTCACCACCCTCTGGGTGAAGAAATTTCTCCTCACCTCAGTTCTAAAGGGTTTATCCTCAAACTATGACCCCAAGTTCTGGACTCCCCCCACCATTGGGAACATTCTTTCTGAATCTACCCTGTCTAACCCTGTTAGAATTTTATAAGTTTCTATGCGATCCCCTCTCACTCTTCTAACCTCCAGTGAATATAATCCTAACTGACATCGTCTCTCCCCAAATGACATCTGCCATCCCAGGAATCAGCCTGGTAAACCTTCGCTGTGCTCCCTCTATAGCAAGGACATCCTTCCTCAGATAAGGAGACCAAAACTGCACACAATACTCCAGGTGTGGCCTCACCAACACCCTATACAATTGCAGCAAAACATCCCTATCCCTATACTCAAATCCTCTCGCTATGAAGGCCCACGTACTGTTTGCCTTCTTTACTGCCTGCTGTACCTGCACGTTTTCTTTCAGCGACTGATGCACGAGGACTCCAAGGTCTCGCTGAGTATCCACCTCTCTCAATTTACACCCATTCCAGTAATAATGCGTACAGGAAGGTTCTTTGGAACAATATGTAGACAGCCCGACTAGAGAGGGGGCTATACTGTCCTAGTACTGGGGAATGAGCCCGGTCAGGTCTTCAAAGTTTCGGTTGGGGAACATGTGGCAAATAGTGACCACAATTCTGTTAGCTTTAGGATAGTGATGGAAAAGGATGTGTGGTGTCCCAAGGGTAAGGTGTTGGATTGGGGGAAGGCTAACTTTAGTGGGATTAGGCAGAAATTGGCAGCTGTTGATTGGGAGAGGCTGTTTGAGGGTAAATCCACATCTGGCATGTGGGAGTCTTTTAAGGAACAGTTGTTAGGGCTGCAGGACAGGCATGTGCCTGTAAAAAAGAAGGATAGGAAGGGTAGGATTCAAGAACCGTGGATAACCAGGGAAATTGAGGGACTGGTCAAAAAGAAAAGAGAGGCGTATGTTACAGCTTAACGTCTGTAGTAGGGAAAATGCTGGAATCCATATTAAAGAGGAGATAGCAGGGCATCTGGATAGAAATGGTTCGATCAATCAGACGCAGCATGGATTCATGAGGGGAAAGTCGTGCTTGACGAACGTGTTGGATTTTTATGAAGATGTGACTAGGGCGGTTGATGGAGGAGAACCGGTGGATGCGGTGTTTTTGGATTTCCAAAAGGCGTTTGATAAGGTGCCCCATAAAAGGCTGCCGAAGAAGATTAGGGCACACGGAGTTGGGGGTAGTGTGTTAAAGTGGATTGGGGACTGGCTATCCGACAGGAAGCAAAGAGTCGGAATAAATGGGTGTTTTTCCGGTTGGAGGAAGGTAACTAGTGGCGTGCCGCAGGGATCGGTACTCGGGCCGCAACTGTTTACCATTTATATAGATGATCTGGAGGAGGGGACGGAGTGTAGGGTAACGAAGTTTGCAGACGACACAAAGATAAGTGGAAAAGTGAATCTTGTGGAGGACGGAGAAGATCTGCAGAGAGATTTGGACAGGCTGAGTGAGTGGGCGAGGATATGGCAAATGGAGTATAACGTTGAGAAATGCGAGGTTATACACTTTGGAGGAAATAATAACAAATGGGATTACTATCTCAATGGAAACAAATTAAAACATGCTACCGTGCCAAGGGACCTGGGGGTCCTTGTGCATGAGACGCAAAAGCCCAGTCTGCAGGTACAACAGGTGATCAAGAAGGCAAATGGGATGTTGGCCTATATTGCGAGGGGGATAGAATATAAAAGCAGGGATGTCTTGATGCACCTGTACAGGGCATTGGTGAGGCCGCAGCTGGAATACTGTGTGCAGTATTGGTCTCCTTATATGAGGAAGGATATATTGGCATTGGAGGGAGTGCAGAGAAGGTTCACCAGGTTGATACCGGAGATGAGGGGTTTGGATTATGAGGAGAGGCTGAGGAGATTGGGTTTGTACTCGTTGGAGTTTAGAAGGATGAGGGGGGATCTTATGGAGACTTATAAGATAATGCGGGGGCTGGATAGGGTGGAGGCTGAGAGATTCTTTCCACTTAATAAGGAAGTTAAAACTAGAGGACACAGCCTCAAAATAAAGGGGGGTCGGTTTAAGACAGAGTTGAGGAGGAACTTCTTCTCCCAGAGGGTGGTGAATCTCTGGAATTCTCTGCCCACTGAGGTGGTGGAGGCTACCTCGCTGAATATGTTTAAAGCGCGGATGGATGGATTCCTGATCGGTAAGGGAATTAAGGGTTATGGGGATCAGGCGGGTAAGTGGTACTGATCCACGTCAGATCAGCCATGATCTTATTGAATGGCGGGGCAGGCTCGAGGGGCTAGATGGCCTACTCCTGCTCCTATTTCTTATGTTCTTATGTTCTTATGTTAGGTCCAGGCAGCTAAAAACGGAGGTAGCTCTGGAGGAGTACAAAGAAAGTAGGAAAGAACTCAAACGAGGAATTAGAAGGGCAAAAAGGGGTCACGAAATGTCCTTGGCAGTCAGGATTAAGGAGAATCCCAAGGCATTTTATTCATACGTTAGGAACAAAAGGGTTGTCAGGGAAAAAATCGGACCTCTCAGGGACAAAAGTGGGGAATTATGCTTAGAGCCAAAGAAGTAGGGGAGATCCTAAATGAATACTTTGCGTCGGTATTCACAAAGGAGAGGGATGTGTTGACTGGGAGTGTCTCGGAGGGGAGTGTTAACCCGTTAGAGAAAATCTCCATTACCAGGGAGGAAGTGTGAGGTTTTTTAGGGAATATAAAGACTGACAAATCCCCAGGGCCTGATGGAATCTATCCAAGGCTGCTCAGGGAGACGAGAGATGAAATCTCTGGGCCTCTGACGCAAATCTTTGTCTCATCACTGGACACAGGTGAGGTCCCAGAGGATTGGAGGATAGCTAATGTGGTCCCGTTATTTAAGAAGGGTAGGAAGGATAACCCGGGAAATTATAGGCTGGTGAGCTTGACGTCCGTGGTGGGGAAGTTGTTGGAGAAGATCCTTAGAGATAGGATGTATGCGCATTTAGAAAGGAATAAACTCATTAACGATAGTCAGCATGGTTTTGTGAGAGGGAGGTCATGCCTCACTAACCTGGTGGAATTTTTTGAAGAAGTGACTAGAATGGTTGATGAGGGAAGGGCCGTGGATGTCGTCTATATGGACTTTAGTAAAGCGTTTGACAAAGTCCCTCATGGTAGGTTGGTGCAAAAGGTTGAATCTCATGGGATAAAGGGGGAGGTGGCTAGATGGGTGGAGAACTGGCTTGGTCACAGAAGACAGAGGGTGGTAGTGGAAGGGTCTTTTTCCGGCTGGATGCCTGTGACGAGTGGTGTTCCGCAGGGCTCTGTATTGGGACCTCTGCTGTTTGTGATTTATATAAACGATCTGGAAGAAGGTGTAACTGGGGTGATCAGTAAGTTTGCGGACGACACGAAAATGGCTGGACTTGCAGATAGTGAGGAACATTGTCAGAGGCTACAGATGGATATAGATAGGCTGGAAATTTGGGCAAAGAAATGGCAGATGGAGTTCAATCCAGATCAATGCGAAGTGATGCATTTTGGTAGAACTAACATCGGGGGAGCTACACGATAAATGGCAGAACCATAAAGGGTGAAGATACGCAGAGGGACCTGGGTGTGCAAGTCCACAGATCCTTGAAGGTGACGTCCAGGTGGAGAAGGTAGTGAAGAAGGCATATGGCATGTTTGCCTTTATAGGACGGGGCATAGAGTATAAAAGTTGGGGTCTGATGTTGCGGTTGTATAGAACGTTGGTTCGGCCGCATTTGGGATACTGCGCCCAGTTCTGGTCGCCACACTACCAGAAGGACATGGAGGCTTTAGAGAGAGTGCAAAGGAGGTTTACCAGGATGTTGCCTGGTATGGAGGGGCTTGGTTATGAGGAGAGATTGGGTAAACTGGGGTTGTTCTCCTTGGATAGACGGAGGATGAGGGGTGATCTAATAGAGGTGTATAAAATTATGAAAGGCATAGATAGGGTGAACGGTGGGAAGCTTTTCCCCAGGTCGGTGGTGACGTTCATGAGGGGTCATAGGTTCAAGGTGAGGGGCGGGGGAGTTTAACACAGATATCAGAAGGACGTATTTTACACAGAGGGTGGTGGGGGCCTGGAATGCGCTGCCGGGCAAGGTGGTGGAGGCGGACACACTGGGAACGTTTAAGACTTATCTAGATAGCCACATGAACGGAGTGGGAATGGAGGGATACAAAAGAGTGGTCTAGTTTGGACCAGGGAGCGGCACGGGCTTGGAGGGCCGAAGGGCCTGTTCCTGTGCTGCATTGTTCTTTGTTCTTTGTCTTCCTATTCTTGCTACCAAAGTGGATAACCTCACATTTATCCACATTATCCTGCATCTGCCATGCAGATGCCACACACTCAGCCTGTCGAAATCACACTGAAACATCTCTGTATCCTCCTCACAGCTCACCCTCCCACCCAACTTTGTATTTAACATAGAACAGTACAGCACAGAACAGGCCCTTCGGCCCACGATGTTGTGCCGAGCTTTATCTGAAACCAAGATAAAGCTATTCCACTCCCTATCATCCTGGTGTGCTCCACGTGCCTATCCAATAACCGCTTAAAAGTTCCTAAAGTGTCTGACTCCACTATCACTGCAGGCAGTCCATTCCACACCCCAACCACTCTGCGTAAAGAACCTACCTCTGATATCCTTCCTATATCTCCCACCACGAACCCTATAGTTATGCCCCTTGTAATAGCTCCATCCACCCGAGGAAATAGTCTTTGAACGTTCACTCTATCTATCCCCTTCATCATTTTATAAACCTCTATTAAGTCTCCCCTCAGCCTCCTCCGCTCCAGAGAGAACAGCCCGAGCTCCCTCAACCTTTCCTCATAAGACCTACCCTCTAAACCAGGCAGCATCCTGGTAAATCTCCTCTGCACTCTTTCCAGTGCTTCCACATCCTTCTTATAGTGAGGTGACCAGAACTGCACACAATATTCCAAATGTGGTCTCGCCAAGGTCCTGTACAGTTGCAGCATAACCCCACGGCTCTTAAACTCCAACCCCCTGTTAATAAAAGCTAACACACTATAGGCCTTCTTCACAGCTCTATCCACTTGAGTGGCAACCTTTAGAGATCTGTGGATACGGACCCCAAGATCTCTCTGTTCCTCCACAGTCTTCAGAACCCTACCTTTGGCTCTGTAATCCACATTTAAATTAGTCCTACCAAAATGAATCACCTCACATTTATCAGGGTTAAACTCCATCTGCCATTTTTCTGCCCAGCTTTGCAACCTATCTATGTCTCTTTGCAGCCTACAACAGCCCTCCACCTCATCCACTACTCCACCAATCTTGGTGTCATCAGCAAATTTACTGATCCACCCTTCAGCCCCCTCCTCTAAGTCATTAATAAAAATCACGAAGACCAGAGGACCAAGCACTGATCCCTGTGGCACTCCGCTAGCAACCTGCCTCCAGTCCGAAAATTTTCCATCCACCACCACCCTCTGTCTTCGATCAGATACAGTAAGAAGTCTCACAACACCAGGTTAAAGTCCAACAGGTTTATTTGGTAGCAAATACCATAAGCTTTCGGAGCTCAGCTCCTTCGTCAGATGGAGTGGATATCTGTTCTATCAGATCAGATAGCCAGTTACCTATCCAATCGGCCAACTTTCCCTCTATCCCACACCTCCTTACTTTCATCATAAGCCGACCATGGGGGACCTTATCAAACGTCTTACTAAAATCCATGTATATGACATCAACTGCCCTACCTTCATCAACACACTTAGTTACATCCTCAAAAAATTCTATCAAATTTGTGAGGCACGACTTGCCCTTCACGAATCCGTGCTGACTATCCCGGATTAATCCGCATCTTTCTAAATGGTCGTAAATCCCATCCCTAAGGACCTTTTCCATCAATTTACCAACCACCGAAGTAAGACTAACCAGCCTATAATTACCAGGGTCATTTCTATTCCCTTTCTTAAACAGAGGAACAACATTCGCCACTCTCCAGTCCTCTGGCACCATCCCCATGGACAGTGAGGACCCAAAGACCAAAGCCAAAGGCTCTGCAATCTCATCCCTTGCCTCCCAAAGAATCCTAGGATACATTTCATCAGGCCCAGGGGACTTATCGACCTTCAGTTTATTCAAAACTGCTAGTACATCCTCCCTCCGAACATCTACTTCCTCCAGCCTATTAGCCTGTAACACCTTCTCTTCCTCAAAAACATGGCCCCTCTCCTTGGTGAACACTGAAGAAAAGTATTCATTCATCACCTCGCCTATCTCTACTGACTCCATACACAAGTTCCCACTACTGTCCTTGACCGGCCCTAACCTCACCCTGGTCATTCTTTTATTCCTCACATAAGAGTAAAAAGCCTTGGGGTTTTCCTTGATCCGACCCGCCAAGGACTTCTCATGTCCCCTCCTAGCTCTCCTAAGCCCCTTTTTCAGCTCATTCCTTGCTCACTTGTAACCCTCAATCGAGCCATCTGAACCTTGTTTCCTCATCCGCAATCCGTATCATCCACAAATGTGGAGATAATACATTCAGTTCCCTCTTCCAAATCATTAATATTTTATGCGAACAGTTGGGGTCCCAGCACAGATCCCTGCGGAACCCCACTCGTCACTGACTGCCAATTAGTAAGTATTATTGATGAGAAGTTAAGTGAACAGGGACTTCATCCTATTAGAATCATGGAATATAGAATCCCTACAGTGCAGAAGGAGGCCATTCGGCCCATCGAGTCTGCACTGACCACAATCCCACCAAATCCCTATTCCTGTAACCCCACACATTTACCCTGTTAAACCCCCTGACACTAAGGGGCAATTTTAGCATGGCCAATCAACCTAACCCGCACATCTTTGGACTGTGGGAGGAAACTCACGCAGACACGGGGAGAATGTGCAAACGCCACATCGTGACTCAAGCCGGGAATCGAACCCGGTCCCTGGCGCTGTGAGGCAGCAGTGTTAACCACTGTGCCACCGTGCTGCCCAAACATCCACCTTGCTGTACTTGACTGACGGGAACAGTGTAGAGGGAGCTTTACTCTGTATCTAACCCCGTGCTGTACCTGTCCTGGGAGCGTTTGATGGGGACAGTGTAGAGGGAGCTTTACTCTGTATCTAATCTCATGCTGTACCTGTCCTGGGAGTGTTTGATGGGGACAGTGTAGAGGGAGCTTTACTCTGTATCTAACCCCATGCTGTACCTGTCCTGGGAGTGTTTGATGGGGACAGTGTAGAGGGAGCTTTACTCTATATCTAACCCCGTGCTGTACCTGTCGTGGGAGTGTTTGATGGTCGTCATTAAAGTCCAACAGGTTTATTTGGTAGCATTTGCTACCAAATAAACCTGTTGGACTTTAACCTGGTGTTGTTAAAACTCTTACTGTGTTTGATGGGGACAGTGTAGAGGGAGCTTTACTCTCTATCTAACCCCGTGCTGTACCTGTCCTGGGAGTGTTTGATGGGGGGACAGTGTAGAGGGAGCTTTACTCTGTATCTAACCCCGTGCTGTACCTGTCCTGGGAGTGTTTGATGGGGGGACAGTGTAGAAGGAGCTTTACTCTGTATCTAACCCCGTGCTGTACCTGTCCTGGGAGTGTTTGATGGGGGGACAGTGTAGAGGGAGCTTTACTCTGTATCTAACCCCGTGCTGTACCTGTCCTGGGAGTGTTTGATGGGAACAGTGTAGAGGGAGCTTTACTCTGTATCTAACCCCGTGCTGTACCTGTCCTGGGAGTGTTTGATGGTCGTCATTAAAGTCCAACAGGTTTATTTGGTAGCATTTGCTACCAAATAAACCTGTTGGACTTTAATCTGGTGTTGTTAAAACTCTTACTGTGTTTGATGGGGACAGTGTAGAGGGAGCTTTACTCTCTATCTAACCCCATGCTGTACCTGTCCTGGGAGTGTTTGATGCGGGGACAGTGTAGAGGGAGCTTTACTCTGTATCTAACCCCGTGCTGTACCTGTCCTGGGAGTGTTTGATGGGGACAGTGTAGAGGGAGCTTTACTCTGTATCTAACCCCGTGCTGTACCTGTCCTGTCTCTCTGCTGTTATTGCAATGACAATATGAAGTTGTCTGTTTGATGCTCTGCTCATTCTGAGGATGATGTGGAGTTGTGGGCGTTGAGGATGTTCGTACCTTTCAGAGACACTGGTGAATCTGAGGTCTGCTGTGTGCTGACTGTGGAACAGTTTGACACACGGACTGAATCCTGGTTCTGGAGATGTCCACTGGACCGGACTACACAGTGCGCTGAAGATGAGTTGTGGAGTGTGGAGATGCCTGTCGTGAGCTGACACACAGCGGCCTCTCACTAACACCAGTCGCTGGCCCCCAGTCTGCAGCCTCATGGACCTGGAGCAGTGCATCCGGCAGAGGAAGGAGCACTCTGAAAGAGAGAGGTAACAACAGCTGCCAAAGGCTCAGAGAAACGTGGGTGTGATGGAAGATTCCAGAGCCCCTGCTCAGTTAGTCATTACTACATTGAGCTTTACAGCACAGAAAGAGGCCCTTCAGCCCATCAGAGACAGGAGCTTCCTGTCCCAAGAGTCAATCCTTTTGACAAAACAATGAAACTAAATCAAATTAACTGAGGGACAAATAAAAAGGGGGAGCCCCAAAAAGGGAACTGCCCGAAACAACAGACAAAGCGGAAAGGAAACTTAAAATAGCAGACTAAAATGTGATTAAGGGGGTCAATAATACACCCCAGTCCCTGCGGTGCCCAGCGGGCACAGAAGGCATTGACAGTGCCCGTGGACACCGCATGCTCTCTCTCCAGAGCCACCTGGCCGCGAATGTAGCCGCGGTAGAGGGGCAGACAGTCGGGTTGGACGACCCCCTCGATCACCCGCTGCCTGGAGCTGTAGATGGCATGCCTTGCCATGCCCAGGAGCAGGTTCACAAGGAGGTCCTCCTCCCTCCCCACCCCCCCCCCTCGGCACCGGGTGTCCGTAGATCAGGAGTGTGGGGCTAGAGTGCAAACAAAACATCAATAAACGGTTTTTGAGAAAACTAAAATAAATAACTCTTGGGAGCCGGTGAACGGGTGTAACCTTCGATTGTCCAGTACTGCTGCGTGCAGCATCCTCCACCCCAGGTCCCCAAGATAGTGGGGGAGGATCCCCCTGTAGAGGGACCTCCACTGGGGACCTCTGCCGCTGGACGGAAACAAGGCCCGCCAAGGTGTCTCCGGGCGACAGGCGAGGATGCGATAGTGCAAGGTGCGCAGCAGCAGCCCGTACAGGAAACACCTCCGTGCAGTGACAGAGGGCACGGAGGGCTTTTCTGCAAGGTGGTTCAAACTGTGGGACGCCTGACCCGGGGTGGGGGTAGGGGTCTGTGTCCCCAGAGTCAGGAGGGGAAAATAATCCACCAGTTCCCAGGCTGGATTTAAGTTAAATTTAAGTTTTTATTTATTAGTCTCAAGTAAGGCTTACATTAACACCGCAATGAAGTTACTGTGAAATTCCCCGAGTCGCCCACACTCCGGCGCCTGTTCAGGTCAATGCACCCTAACCGGAACATAGAACATAGAAAAGCTACAGCACAAACAGGCCCTTCGGCCCACAAGTTGCGCCGAACATGTCCTTCCCTACTAGGCTTACCTATAACCCTCTATCTCACTAACTTCCATGAACTTATCCAAAAGTCTCTTAAAAGACCCTATCGAATCCGCCTCCACCACCACTACCGGCAGCCGATTCCACGCACCCACCACCCTCTGAGTGAAAAACTTACCCCTAACATCTCCTCTGTACCTACTCCCCAGCACCCTAAACCTGTGACCTCTTGTGGCAACCATTTCAGCCCTGGGTAAAAGCCTCTGAGAATCCACTCTATCAATACCTCTCAACATCTTATACACCTCTATCAGGTCACCTCTCATCCTCCGCTTCTCCAAGGAGAATAGACCGAGCTCTCTCAACCTATCCTCATAAGGCATGCCACCTAATCCAGGCAACACCCTTGTAAATCTCCTCTGCAACCTTTCTATGGCTTCCACATCCTTTCTGTAATGAGGTGACCAGAACTGGGCACAGTACTCCAGGTGGGGTCTGACCAAGGTCCTATACAGCTGCAGCATTATCTCCAGATTTATAAACTCAATTCCTCTATTGATGAAGGCCAGTATTCCATACGCCTTCTTAACCACAGCCTCTACCTGCGACGCTGCTTTGAGCGTCCTATGAACCTGGACCTCAAGATCCTTCTGATCTTCCACACTGCCAAGCGTCTTACCCTTAATATTATATTCTTTCATCCTATTCGACCTGCCAAAATGAACCACCACACACTTATCTGGGTTGAAGTCCATCTGTCACTTCTCCGCCCAGTCTTGCATCTTATCTATGTCTCATTGCAACTGCTGACATCCCTCTACACTATCCACACCACCAACTTTGTGTCGTCAGCAAACATGCCAACCCATCCTTCCACTTCCTCATCCAGGTCATTTATAAAAATCACAAAGAGCAAGGGTCCCAGAACAGATCCCTGGGGCACTCCACTGGTGACCGACCTCCATGCTGAAAAAGACCCATCGACAACCACTCTTTGCCTTCTGTGGGCAAGCCAGTTCTGAATCCACAAGGCAATGTCCCCTAGTATCCCATGCTCCTTCACTTTCTCAATAAGCCTTGCATGGGGCACCTTATCAAACGCCTTGCTGAAATCCATATAAACCACATCTACCGCTCTTCCCTCGTCTATGTGTCCAGTTACATCTTCAAAAAATTCAATTAGGCTCGTAAGGCATGATCTGCCTTGGACAAAGCCGTGCTGGCTATTTCTGATCATACTATTCCTCTCCAGATGTTCATAAATCCTGCCTCTCAGGATCTTCTCCATCAACTTACCAACCACTGAGGTTAGACTCACCGGTCTATAATTTCCCGGGCTATCTCTTCTCCCTTTCTTGAGTAACGGAACAACATCCGCAATCCTCCGGAACCTCTCCCGTCTCCATTGATGACGCAAAGATCATCGCCAGAGGCTCAGCAATCTCTTCCCTCGCCTCCCACAGTAACCTGGGGTACATCCCATCCGGTCCCGGCGATTTATCTAACTTGATGCTTTTCAAAAGCTCCAGCACATCCTCTTTCCTAATGTCCACCTGCTCAATCTTCTCAGTCCACTGCAAGTCTGCACTGCAACTACCAAGATCCTTTTCCACTGTGAATACTGAAGTAAAGTATTCATTGAGTACCTCTGCTATTTCTACCGGTTCTATACAGACTTTCCCACTGTCACATTTGATAGGTCCTACTCCTTCACATCTTATCTTCTTGCTCTTAACATACGTGTAGAATGCCTTGGGGTTTTCCTTTATCCTGTCTGCCAAGGCCTTCTCATGACCCCTTCTTGCTCTTCTAATTTCCCTCTTAAGTTCCTTCCTACTAGTCGTATACTCTTCTAGATTTCTAACATTACCTAGCTCCCTGAACCTTTTGTAGGCTTTTCTTTTCTTCCTGACTAAATCCGTTACAGCTTTCGTGCACCATGGTTCCTGTAACCTACCATAACTCCCCTGTCTCATTGGAACGTTGCTGTGCAGAGCTCCAGACAAATTTTCCTTGAAAATTTGTCGCATTTCTTCTGTACATTTCCCTGAGAAAACCTCCTTCCAATTTATGCCTCTAATTTCCTGCCTAATAGCTTCATAATTGCCCTTACGCCAAATAAACACTTTCCTAACTTGACTGATCCTATCTCTCTCCAATGCTAATGTAAAGGAGATAGAGTTATGATCACTATCCCCAAAATGCTCTCCCACTGAGAGATCTGACACCTGAGGGATTTGGGATTGTTTTCGCTGGAAAGGCGGCGGCTAAGAGGGGATCTTATTGAAACATATAAGATGATTAGAGGTTTAGATAGGGTGGATAGTGATAGCCTTTTTCCTCTGATGGAGAAATCCAGCACGAGGGGGCATGGCTTTAAATTGAGGGGGGGTAGTTATAGAACCGATGTCAGGGGTAGGTTCTTTACCCAGAGGGTGGTGAGGGATTGGAATGCCCTGCCAGCATCAGTTGTAAATGCGCCTAGTTTGGGGGTGTTTAAGAGATCCGTAGATAGGTTCATGGACGAAAAGAAATTGGTTTAGGTTGGAGGGTCACAGTTTTTTTTTTTTTAACTGGTCGGTGCAACATCGTGGGCCGAAGGGCCTGTTCTGCGCTGTAATGTTCTATGTTCTATGTTCTATGTCCAGGTTCATTCCCTAATACCAAATCAAGTACAGCCTCTCCTCTTGTAGGCTTATCTACATACTGTGTCAGGAAGCCCTCCTGAACACACCTAACAAACTCCTCCCCATCTAAACCCCTCACCCTAGGGATATTCCAATTGATATTTGGGAAATTAAAATCTCCCAACACGACCACTCTGTTATTATCACATCTCTCCAGGATCTGCTTCCCAATCTGCTCCTCCACATCCCTGCTACTATTGGGCGACCTATAGAAAACACCCAGTAAAGTTATTGGCCCCTTCCTGTTGCGAACCTCCACCCACAGAGATTAGAACATAGAACATAGAACAGTACAGCACGGAACAGGCCCTTCGGCCCACGATGTTGTGCCGAGCTTTATCTGAAACCAAGATCAAGCTATCCCACTCCCTATCATCCTGGTGCGCTCCATGTGCCTATCCAATAACCGCTTAAATGTTCCTAAAGTGTCTGACTCCACTATCACTGCAGGCAGTCCATTCCACACCCCAACCACTCTCTGCGTAAAGAACCTACCACTGATATCCTTCCTATATCTCCCGCCACGAACCCTATAGTTATGCCCCCTTGTAATAGCTCCATCCACCCGAGGAAATAGTCTTTGAACGTTCACTCTATCTATCCCCTTCATCATTTTATAAACCTCTATTAAGTCTCCCCTCAGCCTCCTCCGCTCCAGAGAGAACAGCCCTAGCTCCCTCAACCTTTCCTCATAAGACCTACCCTCTAAACCAGGCAGCATCCTGGTAAATCTCTGCACTCTTTCCAGCGCTTCCACATCCTTCTTATAGTGAGGTGACCAGAACTGCACACAATATTCCAAATGTGGTCTCACCAAGGTCCTGTACAGTTGCAGCATAACCCTATGGCTCTTAAACTCCAACCCCCTGTTAATAAAAGCTAACACACTATAGGCCTTCTTCACAGCTCTATCCACTTGAGTGGCAACCTTTAGAGATCTGTGGATATGAACCCCAAGATCTCTCTGTTCCTCCAGTCTTCAGAACCCTACCTTTGACCCTGTAATCCACATTTAAATTAGTCCTACCAAAATGAATCACCTCACATTTATCAGGGTGAAACTCCATTTGCCATTTTTCAGCCCAGCTTTGCATCCTATCTATGTCTCTTTGCAGCCTACAACAGCCCTCTACCTCATCCACTACTCCACCAATCTTGGTGTCATCTGCAAATTTACTGATCCACCCTTCAGCCCCCTCCTCTAAGTCATTAATAAAAATCACAAAGAGCAGAGGACCAAGCACTGATCCCTGTGGCACTCCGCTAGCAACCTGCCTCCAGTCCGAAAATTTTCCATCCACCACCACCCTCTGTCTTCGATCAGATAGCCAGTTACCTATCCAATCGGCCAACTTTCCCTCTATCCCACACCTCCTTACTTTCATAAGCCGACCAAACGCCTTACTAAAATCCATGTATATGACATCAACTGCCCTACCTTCATCAACACACTTAGTTACATCCTCAAAAAATTCTATCAAATTTGTGAGGCATGACTTGCCCTTCACGAATCCGTGCTATCCCGGATTAATCCACATCTTTCTAAATGGTCGTAAATCCCATCCCTAAGGACCGTATTGTGTGCAATATTCCGTAGACAATCCCTCTGTGGCGTCCATCTTTTCTACAGCCGTGTCACTATCCCTGATCAACAGTGCCGCTCCCCCACCTCTTTTGCCTCCTTCCCTGTCCCTCCTGAAACGTCTGAAACCCGGCACTTGAAGTATCCAGTCCTGTCCCGGAGATAACCAAGTCTCTGTAATGGCCACCACATCACACTTCCAAGTAGTGATCCACGCTCTCAGCTCATCCATTTTGTTCACAACACTCCTTGCGTTAAAATAAACACATCTCAACCCTTCGGTCTGAGCGCTCCTCTTCTCCGTCACCTGCCTATCCTCCCTCTCACACTGTCTATAAGCCCCTTTTATTTTTAAGCTAACCTTCTCTCTCCCAGTCACCTCATTTTGATTCCCACCCCCCCCCCCCCCCCCAACCATTCTAGTTTAAACTGTCCCCAGTAACCTTAGCAAACCTTCCCGCCAGGATATTGGTCCCCCTGGGATTTAAGTGAAACCCGTCCTTTTTGTACAGGTCGCACCTGCCCCTAAAGAGGTCCCAATGATCCAGGAACCTGAATCCCTGACCCCTGCTCCAATACCTCAGCCACGCATTTATCCTGCACCTTATTCCGTTCCTTCCCTCACTACCCCGTGGCACAGGCAGCAATCCCGAGATTACTACCTTTGGGTTCCTTCTTCTTAACTCCCTACCTAACTTTCTATATTCTCCTTTCATAACCCCTTCCCCTTTCCTGCCTATGTCAGTGGTACCAGTATGCACCACGACCTCTGCCTCCTCTCTCTCCCACTTCGGAATTTCTTGGATACGGTGAGAAACATCCCTGATCCCGGCACATCTGTCAGAATGTGGGAGGAAACCCACGCAGACACGGGGAGCCGGGTGCTGTGAGGCAGCAGTGCTAACCACTGTGCCACCCATGGGGTGGGGGGGCGGTTATTGGAATTCCCCATTCTCTCACCATGGGGGGGTATTGGAATTCTCCATTCTCTCACCATGGGGGGGGGGGGGTATTGGAATTCCCCATTCTCTCACCATGGGGGGGATTATTGGAATTCCCCATTCCCTCACCATGGGGGGGATTATTGGAATTGCCCATTCCCTCACCATGGGGGGGGAGTATTGGAATTCCCCATTCCCTCACCATGGGGGGGTATTGGAATTCCCCATTCTCTCACCATGGGGGGGGGGATTATTGGAATTCCCCATTTCCTCACCATGGGGGGGATTATTGGAATTCCCCATTTCCTCACCATGGGGGGGGGGGGGTATTGGAATTCCCCATTCTCTCACCATGGGGGGGGGGTATTGGAATTCCCCATTCCCTCACCATGGGGGGGTATTGGAATTCCCCATTCCCTCACCATGGGGGGGGTATTGGAATTCCCCATTCCCTCACCATGGGGGGGGATTATTGGAATTCCCCATTCTCTCACCATGGGGGGGGATTATTGGAATTCCCCATTCCCTCACCATGGGGGGGGGATTATTGGAATTCCCCATTCCCTCACCATGGCGGGGGAGGTTATATAATTTCTTGACGCTGATGTCTCTTTTACCTGAGTTTGCTCCAGTTGTTGATTCAAATGTTTCACGGACACTTTTCTGATCTTCTGCAACAATCATCTGGTAAAAGTTGTCTCCCTGCGACACCAGCTCTACCTGGAGGGGGGAAAGACACAGAGATGAGTTGCTGCTCCTGGTATGGCCGTCTTGGCGACCAAGGCTCAATTTCACCCAATCCAATCCTTCTTTTCAACATTGGAACAGGAGGAGGCCATTCAGCCTCTCAAGCCTATTCTATCTAATGATGGGTCTCGATATCCCTTCACTTTAGTGTGTGAAGGATGTTTTTATTACTTTATTGGGTGTGAGTGTCGCTGGCGAGGCCAGTCTTTATTGCCCATCCCTAACTGCCCTTGAGAGCCTCAGCACAAGTTGCCTTCTTGAACCGTGACAGTCCGGGTGGTGTAGGTACAGCCACAGTGCTGTTAGGGAAGGAGAGGATTCTCAGTGACTGGAATATCTCTCACCATCGAGAGGCCGAGAAAGTCTCTAACATTGTCCGACACGTGCACCACTTTCCCACTGGTTGTCATAGTGACGAGGAATCCGGGAAGTGCTTGCAGGAAATCCAAACCACCAGGAGGGGGCAGTGGGTCCCCCCGCTCACCAAATCCTTCTGAAAGTAATCAGGAGAAAATAGACTGGTTACAAACTCTCCATAGCAACGATCAGCCAATCACATCGCCAACTCTCCATAGCAACGATCAGCCAATCACATCGTCAACTCTCCATAGCAAAGATCAGCCAATCACTTCGTCAACTCTCCATAGCAACCATCAGCCAATTACATCGCCAACTCTCCATAGCAACGGTCAGCCAATCACATCGCCAACTCTCCATAGCAACGATCAGCCAATCACATCGCCAACTCTCCATAGCAACACTGGGTAGACATCGACACTGATGACAAACCTGCTGTGACCCCCCCAAATCAAGCACCGACCCCCCAATCCCAGCACCGAACCCCCCAATCCCAGCACCGAACCCCCCAATCACAGCACCGAACCCCCCAATCCCAGCCCCAACCCCCCAATCACAGCCCTGATCCCCCAATTCCAGCCCCAATCCCCGAATCCCAGCTCCGACCCCACAATCCCAGCCCCAACCCCTCCCATTCCCAGCCCCAACCCCTCCCAATCCCAGCCCCGACCCCCCAATCCGAGCACCGACCCCCCAATCCCACCACCGACACCCCCATCCCAGCACCGACCCCCCAATACCAGACCCGACCCCCCCAATCACAACCTCGACCACCCCAATCCCAACCCCGACCCCCCCAAATCCCAGCCCTGACCCTCACCATTCCAGCCCCGACCCCCCCCCCCCGCCAATCCCAGCCCCGAACCCCCCCAATCCCAGCTCCGACCTCCCCAATCCCAGCACTGACCCCCCCAATCCAAGCACCGACCCCCCAATCCCACCACCGACACCCCCATCCCAGCACCGACCCCCCAATCACAGCCCTGACCCCCCCAATCCCAACCTCGACCACCCCAATCCCAACCCCGACCCCCCCAAATCCCAGCCCTGACCCTCACCATTCCAGCCCCGACCCCCCCCCGCCAATCCCAGCCCCGAACCCCCCCAATCCCAGCTCCGACCTCCCCAATCCCAGCACTGACCCCCCCAATCCAAGCACCGACACCCCCCAATCCCAGCACCGACCCCCCAATCCCAGCCCCAACCTCCCCAAATACCAGCCCCAACCTCCCCAAATCCCAGCCCCAACCCCCCCAATCCCAGCCCCGACCCACCAATCCCAGCCACGGCCCCCCAATCCGAGCAACAACCCCCCAATCCCAGCACTGAACCCCCAATCCCAGCCCCGACCACCCCCAATCCCAGCACCGAATCCCCAATTCTAGCACCGACCCCCCAATCCCAGCACTGACCCCCCAATCCCAGCTCCAACCCCCCAATCCCAGCCTCAACCCTCCAATCCCAAACCTGACCGTCCAAACCCAGCACCAACTCCCGAATCCCAACCCCGACACCCCAATGACAGCCCCGACCCCCCTATTCCCAGTACCGAGCCCCCCCAATCAGAGCCCCGAACACCCCCCAATCCCAAACCCGACACCCCCAATCCCAGCACCGACCCCCCAATCCGAACCCCGAACCCCAATCCCAGCACCGACCCCCCAATCCCAGCACTAACCCCCCCAAATCCCAGCACCGACCCCCCCCAAATCCCAGCTCCGACCCCCCAATCCCAGCACCGACCCCCCCCAATCGGAGCCCTGACACCCCAATCCCAGTCCCGACCCCCAATTCCAGCCACGACACCCCCAATCCCAGCACCGAACCCCCCCAATCCCCGCACCGAACCCCCAATCCCAGTACCGAGCCCCCAATCCCAGTACCGACCCTCCAATCCCAGCACCGACTCCCCAATCCAAGCAACGACCCCCCCCAATCCCAGCACCGACCCCCCAATCCCAGCACTGACCCCCCAATCCTAGCACCGACCCCCCAATCCCAGCACCGACCCCCCAATCCCAGCACCGACTCCCCAATCCAAGCAACGACCCCTCCCAATCCCAGCACCGACCACCCAATCCCAGCACCAACCCCCCAATCCCAACCCCGACCCCACAATCCCAGCCCCGAACCCCCCCAATCCCAGCTCCGACCTCCCCAATCCCAGCACTGACCCCCCCAATCCAAGCACGGACACCCCCCAATCCCAGCACCGACCCCCCAATCCCAGCCCCAACCTCCCCAAATACCAGCCCCAACCTCCCCAAATCCCAGCTCCAACCCCCCCAATCCCAGACCCGACCCACCAATCCCAGCCACGGCCCCCCAATCCGAGCAACAACCCCCCAATCCCAGCACTGAACCCCCAATCCCAGCCCCGACCACCCCCAATCCCAGCACCGAATCCCCAATTCTAGCACCGACCCCCCAATCCCAGCACTGACACCCCAATCCCAGCACTGACCCCCCAATCCCAGCACCGACACCCCAATCCCAGCACTGACACCCCAATCCCAGCACTGACCCCCCAATCCCAGCACTGACCCCCCAATCCCAGCACTGAACCCCCAATCCCAGCACTGACACCCCAATCCCAGCACTGACCCCCCAATCCCAGCTCCAACCCCCCAATCCCAGCCTCAACCCTCCAATCCCAAACCTGACCGTCCAAACCCAGCACCAACTCCCGAATCACAACCCCGACACCCCAATGACAGCCCCGACCCCCCTATTCCCAGTACCGAGCCCCCCCAATCAGAGCCCCGAACACCCCCAATCCCAAACCCGACACCCCCAATCCCAGCACCGACCCCCCAATCCCAGCACCGACCCCCCAATCCCAGCACTAACCCCCCCAAATCCCAGCACCGACCCCCCAAATCCCAGCTCCGACCCCCCAATCCCAGCAGCGACCCCCCCCAATCGGAGCCCTGACCCCCCAATTCCAGCCCCGACCCCCCAATTCCAGCCACGACACCCCCAATCCCAGCACCGAACCCCCCCAATCCCCGCATCGAACCCCCAATCCCAGTACCGATCCCCCAATCCCAGTACTGACCCTCCAATCCCAGCACCGACTCCCCAATCCAAGCAATGACCCCCCCCAATCCCAGCACCGACCCCCCAACCCCAGCACCGACCCCCCAATCCCAGCACCGACCCCCCAATCCCAGCACCGACTCCCCAATCCAAGCAACGACCCCCTCCAATCCCAGCACCGACCCCCCAAACCCAGCACCGACCCCCCAATCCCGACCCCACAATCCCAGC